>NW_015546187.1:236783-245967 GCF_001515605.1 Sinocyclocheilus anshuiensis | reverse complement strand
TATCTATCTATCTATCTATCTATCTATCTATCTATCTATCTATCTATCTATCTATCTATCTATCAACATATCGTCATATAGCACAGGACAGGAGAGCCCTGCATTGTCTTAGCTGAGATTCACTGATCGATCATGTGGAAACCAGCCGAAAACAACAGTGTGCAGAACTCAAATGAGCTCCAGACCACAGCTCAGACTGCAATTCAATCAATACACAGCAGGAAAAGACCTTAGCATCTTTACCCTTAAGAGCTAAGAGGGAACTATCTGAACCATTATTACCAGTCAGGCATATTTCAGCTGACTTCATGTATATCAGTTGCTTTATATCATTATGAAGAGCAAGGTTCAAACCAGAAGTGGCTGAACACTATTGTAAGCTTTTTTCATTGCATCATTTCACAGAAACACATAGTTCCTATTATACAGAGAACAGTGGGATATCAAATGTAATGTCTTTGTTTATGTGTGGCAGAAAGTGAAAAGGTCTGTGTTTAGTAGTCTTGGCATGCAGGAAATAATTGATAGACTATTGTCAACAGTGAAACAAGTAGTAAGAATTTCTCATGGTGTCAAACTAAGTACAGTAATATTGCAGAAGTTAATACGATACACACCGAATGTCTCATGAAGAAGAAAAATAGCTTGCAGTAAACGACCAACCTGCATTTTAGCACTTTAGGTGTCAGTAAAAATCCATTAGATTTCCTCAGATTGGCCACTACAGCACCACAAAGGTTGATGGATTTACCCACAATGCTAAGTGAAGAGTCTGGAAGTAGATTTATGAAGTGCAGCGATAGAGGGTAATCTAGCACATCAGACAACACTACAGCACACAAGGGAAAATACATGAGCCAAGAATCACATCTGCTGAGAAGGAAATCTATCTATCGATCTACACTCTTACCGCCATGCATTTCAGACATGCTGCCAGCAGCTACTGAGTGCCGGCCATTTACAATATTCAAAGAAACCTATATTTTACTTGAAAGGAGTGTTCATGGACGTCAAGCACACAAACCGCCCACAGTCACAGATGATTCTGTTCTGAGGGGGGCGCTGAGTTTGGAAATGTAATAGTGGTAAAATCCAAAGATAAACATGGATGGTGTTTCCCCTGATATCTGTTTATAGATGGCCTCTCTCTCTGCCAGTCATTATGGATAATTTTAACACAGATACTTTTGGTGGAAGTTAAGGAGAAGTTATGAGTTCCTATATACATGCTGCCCATCGCCACAGGTATGGATGTGCTATCATGGTGCTTTCAAAAGTCCTTTTAACCCATTTAGACTAACTTAGTACGCACACTTTGTTACTGTACTTAAATACAGTAGCCTACATTTATACTTTACTCAAGTATAAATATGTTGTTGACTTTTAAATTTTTTAAAATGATACTTTTAGTTCAATACTGTTCTCCAAAAGAGGAAAAAAAAAGGCAATTTTAAAATTCATGAACTGACAAAACTTAATTTATCCTAGTAAATATCCCTATTTCAACACCACTGCTGTGCATCTGCAGAAACTTTGTATTACCACAGAAATATTGCTAAAACACAGTATTAAAGCATACCGATGACTAATTTTAAAATTTCTGTTGAAATAAGACACATTTTCCAGAACGGTGTGGCCTGCTCTGAAGAGCAGAACCACTAAATAGCATCTCCTTGTCATAGATGTCATCTTCAGCAAAGCATGACTAAGAGCCATTTTGTAATCAAATTCATGAGGCCATTTGCAAGAAGACAGGCCTCACTGCTGAATGACAAAGAGTGGGGAGAGGCGCATGGATCTGGAAAGCACAGCAGGAGAGTGGTTGTTCCCCATGCACGGCCCGTCTCCACGACATTAATCAGAGAGATTGATTCCCCACCGCTCTCAGATGAAGTGTTCCTCTACAACAGCCATAACTGCACTCTGAGAAGCCAAACTCATTAAAGAAAATGCAGGTGTATCCATGCCAAAATCACCTGAGAAGTAATAAATGACATAGCAGTGGAGGTTATTTTTTTTGTAATAAAGCTCTGCACTTTCTTTACTAAAGTATACAGTATACAGTTTATATATTTTATATATTTTATAAAGCATCAATCTTTACCGTTCAATGTTAAGTGTTTTATGAGCTAGAAAAACACTCAGGGTATTTTAGACCCCATAAAGAACATGAGGCTTAATTAAAAAGTACCAGCTTTCTAAAATGTTTTAAAAGGCCTGTTCTCTTCATTTTCTAACACATGAAACCAGTACAAAAACAGATGACCTTTCTGTAGCACCAACCCAGTGGTGCATCGCAGATAGAGTTCAAATTTCTTCTAAAAGGGACACCAGTGACTCAGAGATAAAGTAAAATATCTGTGTGCAACCAGTTCTTCGTCCTGACTTGTTAAATCACAGGGATGAAAAGGGTTGTATATAAAATTTGGTCGTTTTTGACAAAACTATTCACTCTCCAAAACCACAAATAACAGAGCAGTACAGATCTGCCTCACGCATTTTCAGTAAAAATAAGAGTGCTGGATCTGTGTCAAACCCATTGCATAACTTATTGCATTATAGTTTAGATCTCAATAAAGCTGGCAGGACATAGAATGTGGTGAGTCACGGGTCTCAAACCGTTCCAACAGAAAGCACAGCGATGTGAACAGTAGACAGAAGACGTCAAGACAGAGATGCCAAAAAGAACGCACAACGGTTGCCACGGTACTCAGTTTTACTGCGCCTGGAAAGGTCAAAAACCTAAGCAAACCAGTATTTCATTCTAACCTTTACCCAATTCCACACATTCCAGAAAGCTTGTGGCTCACAGCCATAAGTGATGCAGCTTATGTGTGCCGAAGATGAAAATAAAAATGATTTATATCACGTGAAGGCTGTGAAAATGCATTGTAATGGATCATTCTGCATGCAAAATGTGCATGCCATGGACAAGACATGGACAAACCTCTCTTGAGCAGATGGTCTTACAATAAGTTCAAATATGACTCAAGCTATGGAGGTTAAGTGAACATGGTGACGACAGAATACTTAAAGCAGAATAATAAGGCAAAATCCCCTTATCTTTCCTTGAACTCTTCCAGCAGGGTTGCCAATATACGCTGAGGACTAATAAAAGCATGTGTGGATAGTCAGACTGAGCAAACAGCGTGTGGAGAATGAGGAAGGGCTGCATAGAAACAGGATTAGCAGCACTCTTGGGTCACATTGACCAGGGATAGAAGTGTAACACTATACACACACTCATGCCCCTGCCAACATGCAAGAGAAAACCTCTCTGCAAGATCTGCACCGGTTTATTGTGGGTTATGCACCCTGTGTATACACATATTATGATGCTATTTTATTTATGTTAGTGTATTTATACTTACCTTGCTCCTATCATTCACGTGTAACTGGTTTGTTTTAGGATTTCTTTTAAAGTCTCACATGCTCACTAAGGCTGCATTTATTTGATTAAAATTGCTGTAAAACAGTAATATTATTACAATTTAAAATAACTTTTCTATTTGAATATATTTAGAAATTTTAATTATTCATGTGATGCAAAGCTGATGTTTTTCCCCATCTTCAGTGTCACATGATCCTTTAGAAATCATTTTAATATGCTGATTTAATAAAATAAAAATAAAAAAATGTTGAAAATAGATGTGCTGCTTAATATTTTTGATAAAACTGTGATTTTACAAGATTCGTTGATGAATAGAAAGTTCAAAAGAGGAGTATATTTTTAAATAGAAATCTTTTATTACATTATAAATGTCTTTACTGCAACTTTTAATCAATTTAATGCAATTTCATTGCTGAAAAAAGGAATACATTTCTGTCGAAAACTATAACATGGTAATACTACAGTAAAGTGAACTTTCATAACAGAGAGCTTGTGTCTGAGAAAAATATGTTGCTTTAAAATATATTTTTTTGAATAACAATAAAGGCTGCTGAAAATTACATTGAAATTAATTTAAATTACATTATATTTTAATTAGTATTACTGATTTTACTGTATTTTTGATCAAATAAATGCAGTCTTGTTGAACATAAGAGAATTCTTTCAAAAACATTAACAATCCTTTGAACAGTAATGAATGTAAAAGTTAAACAGACAAAACTGCCTGGGTTTTCATCGACTGCTAACTTCACCGGAGTACTTTTGCAACCAGAAACTTAAAATATCGTTTTTGAATATTCACACCAAAACAAATGTATTAGGTCCTCATACACTTACTTTTAAATCCAAACGATCAACTTCCCATTCCGTCTGTAGGCAACATCCTATCTGTCCCTTTAAATGGGAAAGCACATGGTTTTATACTACAGCTGTAGCATGCAGAGACTGACTTGCTTTGTCGTACTAATTCCTTTGTTCATAGAGTATCCATCAGTTATTCCCCATACTTTAACGGATTTCTTTATCGTTAACTTGAAATAAGTGTCCACCGTACGCAGTCGTAGTGAGGAGGCTCCCACTATAAACCATATATCTCCAGTCACAGAAATATAATCCTGTCCAGCGAATGGCAACCCAGAGGTGCTGTATTGTATCCCAGCACTTCTGAAGTCATTGAACCCCTGCACGCTCTCGTAGTGATGGGTGGTAAAGTTGAACAGCTGTCTCCATCACTGGTGCAACTAATTTCCCTCTCAGATAAGGGATGGGGAAAGGAGGAGGTGTAATTGCTCACCCCCTGAGTCAGAGCCTCCAATCTCTGCAACGGGGGTTCTGTTTCAGTTTTTGCATTTAACATTCTTTCCACAGGTTCCTGCTCTTTTATGACTCTACACATAGGCTATGAGATAATAAAAATCATGGGTTGGGCTAAATGAGGCTCTTAATCTGAACATCAAACTGAATATTTCAGAGCAAACGTATCGAACAATAGTGAAACACTAGAAGCTGGCACAATGAAGATTACCCAAAACACACCCCTCCCCCCAACCTGTTTAGTCAAATTGTTCCCTCAGACAAAAGACACAAAGGAGAGGCGGACTTTCTTTCGGTTTGGGTGCATTGATTCCCTTTCATAAGAGATTTTACACTTAAGAATCATGTTTGAATTTTAATATGGCTGATGCTGCAGAAAACAATGACTGAAATTCCTGGCTGTATTTGATTTGGATGACGATCTGAAGGATTGGACTTCTGTGAATGAACGAAAGGTACAATGTGGTTGTTTACCTTGAGACAGGCGCACAGGTTTGGTGACCGGTAGTCCGTCCATGCTACACTGGTTTCCACAGGGGTGCAGCGTGATGAGTCCTGCCTTGTTTTCAATGAAGCAGTGCTGAGCTGCGATCCCTGGGCCCTGGATGTTGATGTCCATGGCTCCGTGACCCAGAGTGGTCTTGCCTAAAACAAACAACCCCCACAGGATGTTGATTTCAAAGATTGTTTGCTCTCAGACAACATGTCCTAAGTTTCTGGTTGCAAAAGTACTCAGGTGAAGTTAGCAGTCAATGAAAACCCAGGCAGTTTTGTCTGTTTAACTTTTACATTCATTACTGTTCAAAAGATTGTTAATGTTTTTGAAAGAATTCTCTTATGTTCAACAAGACTGCATTTATTTGATCAAAAATGCAGTAAAATCAGTAATACTAATTCAAATGTAATATAATTTAAATTAATTTGAATGTAATTTTCAGCAGCCTTTATTGTTATTCAAAAAAAGCAACAGATTTTTCTCAGACACAAGCTCTCTGTTATGAAAGTTCCATGTTACCATGTTATAGTTTTTGAAAGAAATGTATTCCTTTTTTCAGCAAGGATGCATTAAATTGATTAAAAGTTGCAGTAAAGACATTTATGATGCTTTTTTTCCCCAGGATTCGAATAAAAAAAGTTCAACGGAACAGCATTTATTTGAAATAGAAATCTTTTCTAACATTATAAATATGCCTTTACTGTCACTTTTGATCAATTTATTGCAAAAGTATACGGATTAGTGCATTGCATACGTATTTTAAAGTTATTGACCCCAACAATCTTGCCCCTAATAAATGTATTTTTTTATTATAATTTTCATTTTTCAGATAAAATTATTAGTGAAGATATTAGCTTGATATTAATGAGACATGTGATGTGTGATCAAAAGGTCAATTTTGATGCATAATTTCTAGTCAAGTTGTGATTCTGTCAAATTATGCACCAAAAAATAAAGCTGTAAAAATATTATTTTATTGTGCGTATATTGGATATATAAATTAGCCATAGTAAGAAAACAAAGTCAGCCATTTTTCCCCCAAAAATGTTTTTAAAATTTATAATAGAGTCACTTTACCTTAGACATAAACTATATCATTTGATGATGGACAAAATTACAATAACAACAAAAAAAACTACAAAATAAAATAAAATAAAATAAAATAAAATAAAATAAAATAAAATAAAATAAAAAATAAAACAAAATAAAAACAAAATAAAACACTGTTGGACGTTGCAAGTGGACAAACTTTACAAACAGATGTAACATCAATAGATATCATCTTTCAGTGTGTGATGCATAATGTTAAATTAAACTGAGCTAATTCAGCGATGTTGGCCTGCTTTTTGTCAGTGAGAAGAACCACATTCCTCACCCCGCTTCCCCATCTGCCCCCGTCCACCCTTATCTGTTATCAGGCACGGGATAAAAGCCTGTGGCCTGAGAGGAATCACACAAGCTAGCATATCAGTTTATAATACTAATACAGTACACAGTGACTAATACAAATTAAATAAGCATTCAAAACCTCTTCTCCCATGCCCTTTTCATAAGGTAATTTCTCAAAGCCTTCATGATAATTCCATGTGTCTCCGAGGAATTCAGACAGAGACACTGATAAAAGAGACACTGGTATGAATGGCTGGTCAGTGTCAGAGAAAGTAGGTGGAGATGAAGGTGGGTGGTTAATGAAGGAAGGGGCTTCTCTAATTAAGAGAGGGTGTTTTTAAAGACCCCATAGTGCTTAAGGCTCAGTCGGGTTGCTGGCTTTACAATCCCAGCACAGAGGTGACACAGTGGATTTGACCATCTGTGTATATTGGTATTATAAAGATTTGTGTTTCTTCCCATACAATAGCAATATTGGACCATATTTTCAGAACTTTCCACTTTTTTCCCCAAAGTTTTTAAAGATGGAGATGTAACACCACAAACCTTTTGAAAAAGTCCACTGAAGTCTAAATATAATCTAAATATATAATCATATAATAATAATCTTACCTTCAGGCAGGGGTAAGAGGGTGATGGCTGTACTGAGACGGCCACTTCCTAGACTGACCAAATGTGGGCGCTCTGCTTGGACCTTCAGGGCTTTCCCAGTCTCAATCAAATCCAGTGGAGTGCTCTAAAAAAAGAATAGTATTCACTCAAGCGTGAAAAAAGTCATCATGTTCCCATCCTCACATTTTTTTTACAAACCCGATTCCAAAAAAGTTGGGACATTTGGCATGACATTTCAAAATGTCTCACTTTCAACATTTGATATGTTATCTATATTCTATTGTGAATAAAATATAAGTTTATGAGATTTGTAAATTATTCCATTCCTTTTTTACTCACAATTTGTACAGTGTCCCAACTTTTTTGGAATCGGGTTTGTACATCAATATTTACTTTGGCGTCATATAGTGACCTAATGTTTTTCTAATACTATATATTCAGATATACTACTCTTTTTGAGTATTGTTTTTTGCATAGTATATAGGGAAATAGGCATTTTTGGACACAGCATTTCTCCATTGCATGGAACCCAAAAGGAGTTATTTAGAAGAATGTCCAGGCTGCTCTTTTCCATAGAATGAATGTGAAGGGTAACCACAGTAGTCAAGCAAGACTTTTAAAGATTTTATTTTCATTGAATGTTGACTTAAATTTTAGTGACACAAAGCTACTATGGCCTCAGAGGACGTATTTTCTCTGTTCCCCATCCATTTTTATTGTATGGGAGAGAGCAGCATGAACGCTCTTCAAAACATCTGCTTTTATCATACACAGAAGAAAGAAAGTCATACAGGTTTGGAATGACATGACGGTGAGTAAATGATACAGAAACATTTTTAACTTTTGTATAACGAGGGGGCCTCAGCAACCTTTCTAGGGGGGCCTAATATGACTTAAAATAACTTTGCTTTTGAACATTCTGTTGACAATAAGTAAAACTGCACCTACAGTACATGTCTACTAACTCTCATTAGAGTATTAGTAGACTGTCTAATTAATATCTGCTAACTCTTTATTGTGATGGTCTCCAAACAGACATTCTACTTACGTCAACTTATTCTAACCCTAACCCTTACCAGTCTACTAATACTCTACCAACACTCTATTGAGAGCTAATAAATATGTGTAGGTGCAACGTTACTTATAGTCAACAGAATGTGTTAAAGGGACCATCAAAATAAAGTGTATCCAAATAATCTGAATGAATGAATGAATAAATAAATAAATAGGTCAAACTTAATGGGCATTTTTATATTAAATATATATTTTTCTAGTTAATCTATTCTAAACTCTAAAATATTTTATTAGGTTGAAATTATGACAAAAAATAAATAAAAATAAAAAATCCCAATCCTTAAAGGGATAGTTAACCCAAAAATGAAAATTCTGTCAATAATTACTTACCCTCATTTCATTCCAAACTCGTAAGACCTTCGTACATCTTCAGAACACAAATTAAGATATTTTTGATGAAATCCGAGAGCTTTCTGACCCTCCATAGACAGCAACGCAACTACCACGTTGAAGGCCCAGAAAGGTAGTAAGGACATCATTAAAATAGTCCATGTGACATCAGTGGTTCGACCTGAATTTTATGAAGCTACAAGAATATTTTTTATGCGTTGTGGCACTGTCATGAATGTACATTGAAGACTGACATGGAAGAGAAGTCGTTATTTTTGTTTTCTTTGTGTACAAAAAGCATTCTTGTAGCTTCATAAAACTAAGTTTGAACCACTGATGTCTCATGGACTATTTTAACTATGTTCTTACTATGTTTCTGGGCCTTGAACGTGCCAGTTGCGTTGCTGTCTATGCAGGGTCCGAAAGCTCTTGGATTTCATCAAAAATATCTTAAAGGGGTCATATGGCGTTGCTAAAAAGAACATTATTGTCTGAAAAAGCGAGATGTGCTCTGATTGGCCAGCTATCCCGTGCGTTGTGATTGGCCGAATGCCTCAAGCGTGTGATGGAAATGTTAC
>NW_015546187.1:218214-236628 GCF_001515605.1 Sinocyclocheilus anshuiensis | reverse complement strand
TTAAACGAGCCGTTTTAGGTAGGTGTGGTTGACTCTTAACTTTTATAAAGAATATCTCTTTGGATTTGAGACTTTAGGCTTTGCAACTTTACAGATCTTCTTTATGCACCAAGAGCTTGTAACACTCCAAAGAGAAAGGAAAAATTGAAATCAGATCATATGACCCCTTTAATTTGTGTTCTGAAGATGAACAAATATCTTACGGGTTTGGAACGACATGAGGGTGAGTAATTAATGACAGTTTGCATTTTTGGGTGAACTATCCCTTTAATCATTAACCAGCAAATCACAAACATCTAGAAAACTCAGAATATTATTAGGCCTCTCAGCTCCAAAAGGTTGAGAACCACTGCTTTAAATGTCTGTCTGATCTAAGAAGCAAAAGCCAATTGTGCTGCTGAAATACATCATACACATAGTGAGTCAACTCATACGTCAGCTAAAATTGCCCACAATGATTTAATATTTCATAACAAGAAGTTCCAAAGTAGTGATTCAAGCTGAGCTCTAGGCAGGCGGTTGAGTGCTCATCTTACTATTCTCTTCAACCCTAGTGAGAGAAGTGCCTTCAGTCACATCTTGAGAGTAGACCTCTGTGGAAACTTAAAGGCTCAGCATGGGGGAGGTTGTCATGGCAACAATGTGAAATGGTAATGACTGGGAGGGGAAAGCTGTACCCTGTAATTCCGCTATCATGCAATGACATCATTTTTCAACTAGAAATTAGCTGAATCCATCAGCTTATTTGGCTAGTAAATTCTGTTCAAGGCACAATCATGATGATATGTAAATGTGCACAGGATTCCATTTTGCACAAGCTTATTGCAATATAGGCATATTATTTTTAACCGTACAGCTGCCTTCCAGATAATTGCTGTTCACCCACCTTCCCAAACATCCACTAAAGACATATCATCACCTCAGGGCTGTGGTATACGGTTGGGTTTAGGATAAACCCGACTGCTTAAGCAAGATTAGCAGGAGGCAATTAGTGTAATCAGTTAAAGCAGAGCTTACGGGATGTGAGTGAGAGATGATCATTGTTGTTTTATAAAGAAATCATCAACACATCTGCCATAGATTATCTACTACTACAGTGAGAAATCCACATAGATGTGGCAGCCATGTTGAAGCAGAAGGTGATGATGGTAATGATGCCCCCGAGGGTGTGTTTCACACTTTGCCTGTCACCTCGTATCATGACCACTCAACCTTTACTGTCAGACAAAAGCGCGTCGCGCACTGAAGCTGTGTTGAACAAATGTGTTGCTATCAGAACTGGATTTACCCTCTGACTGTCATGCAAATTGTAAAAAATAGTAATTAGGGGGGAAAAAAAGAAAGTACCTTTCTACCTCTATGAGCTTCTATCTCTTTTTTGCTCATATTTTTTTGCTTATTAAATAAATAAAATTATTCAAATAATTATTAAATAAATTAAATTAAAATTAAATTAAAATTATGAAGAGAAAAAAACAAATCATATTATTTACTGTATCATGCACACACACACACACGGTCGCCGTGATTTTGCCAAGTAAGACATGTTCCTGGATCAACATAACTGTCCAAAAATATAGACTTAACCCAATCCATACCCCTAAACCTAACCCTAAGCATTATTCATTCCTAAAATCAGTGTGAAATGATAGTTGATTAACAATTATAAGTCGCTTTGGATAAAAGTGTCTGCAAAATGACTAAATGTAAATGTAAAAAGGGTGTAGAAGCATCTAACCCTGATCGTAAGCCTAAAACAGATATTTCCTGAAAAGTTATCCCTCAATTCTGATTGGTTGATAGGAATCAATATAACAAAGAGTGAAAAATTGAAGGGGGTCTGAATACTTTCCGTACCCACTGTATATATATATATCTATGAACCTGTGATACTTTTCTTCAGGATTCTTTGGTGAATAAAATGTTACAAAGGACAGCATTTATTCAAAATATAAATATTTTCTAACAATATATCACATCACTTTTTTATCAATTTAAAACTTGGAAAAAAAAATACTGACCCCAAACTTCTGAACAGTAGTGTATATTGTTATCAAAGATTTTAACATTATAAATGCTTTATTGTCTCTTTTGAAATATGTAAATGCCTACACGTATTTTATTTTTACAGTTGTATATACAGTACATAATGCACAAATCTACATAAGTGTTCAGTTCCAGATGTATACCACATTATTAGTAGTGGTAGTAGTAGTATTACTTACATATTCCCATGTCAAATATGTATGTGTATGTGTATGTACCAAGAGTTCCTGAAAAACACAACAAATTCCCTTTGTGTTTTTGCACACTTGTCGACTAAAAGCTCATTCTGATTCTGATCAAAGTAATGCTCCCTTGCTTAATAAAAGTGTTATGTATTATTTTCCTAATAAACAACCCAACAAACAACGCTATATACATAAAATGTTGTCACATGTGGTAATTAAAGTTTGATCTCACCTGGAACACTTGATGAGACTGATGTCCACTGGTAAGATTTTGGTTCAAACTATCCATGACCAGCGTGTTTTCACTTACTCGCTCAGGGACATGAGAATCCTGCCAGAGACAAAAACAGTGTTGAAACAACCTTATAAATCTTATAAAATGAATTAAGCTTATAATATCCACCAATATCTTTTACTCGGCTTTGTTAATAAATTCTTATTTATACAACAGCTCAAACATTCTGCAATATAACTTTATTTGTGTTAAATGAAATATGTTCCTACAGGTTTGGACCGACTTGAGGTGAGTAAATGACGACAGTTTTTCATTTTGTGGCTGAACTATCAATTTTTAGGGATATTGTACATACTTACATAAGTTTATATATTCTCTTTAACTGTCTTTTCTATTGTAGACGACAACTAAGCCGGTCAAGTGTCTACAGTACAGACAATAGTGTGAGTGGGAGAAATGCAGCCTCCGGCATTCCCCGTCTGCATCCTTAGCTGACTCACTGCCCCGATGAATAGAGTCTGCACTCACACAAATGGCATTTGCAAACAGATAACGCTGATTTACCCCGTCGGCCCAGCTTACATGACTCTCACCGGCCGTGAGCTGCCTTTTCCTCTGACACACACAGACAGACCTTCCTGCCCTGACATTCCTGTGCTCTTGCTCAATGTGCTGTCTTTGAGTTCAACCACAGCACAGTGTATACAGTCACTGTACATTTACCTGTTAGCTAGTCACATACAGAAGTGTGTCATGCACACGGTCACACTTTATTTTAAGGTCCAATTCACAAACCATTAACAAAAACTTTTTACTCTCCATTTGAAATGAATGACTTCCGGTCTGTTGCTTGTCGTTCGTTGGAGATAGTGGAAAGACGACTTCAATCTGTTGCGACGTGACACGACGGGACAACTGTCGCGTCCGGTGTAGATGCGGAGTGTATTGTAACTTTTGCAGCCTCAAATCTAGAAACAGGCTTGTGGTGAAATGAATTCAATGAAACCTAAACCTATAACTGCATAATCTGAGGTAGGCTAATTACTTTAATTACTTTGTGAGATTCAATGATAGCACCTGTATGAGATTGGAGAAGAAGGCTGAAGAATTTAAATTGCTTGGCACTGAATCAAATTTCACACAAATCTAACATTTTGATATTTGAAACCACTTCACCTGAACAAACCGACCCTTGCATTATTCAAAAACTTGATCTACAAAGTAGCCTAAATTGCCTGCACATTAAATTCTGTTGAGGTTTTAAAAATGTAACAACCAGTAAAGAGAGAAATCCATCAAGAAATAAAAAAAATGAGATAAGCAACAACTGGCTTGCTATTTAAAATGTGAAATAGGAAACAAATTATACACATTTACCTTATTCCAGTTGTCCAACAAGCACTACGCCTCCATTTCTAAGCATTAAATATAGTTTATACTTCTATATCAAAGTCCCTGATGTCTTACTTGGCTATTTTCTGCCTCTCTCCCGCTACATCTTCATTTAGAGGATACATGTTCCTATTCAAAACAGCACAGACCTGCCTGTACTTGCTGTTTTGAGCTAAACCCCACATTCCTGCCTGTCGGCTACAGCCCTGATAACAGATGTTAGTGCGCTGGTCAATAAAAGGGTGGAGCTTCATAAAAGAGAAAAGAAAGACGACGAATTACAGTGAAGAGAGGAAGTTTAACAAGTTGAAGCAAACACAAGAGGGTAATAATGGAAGTATATGTAGGGCATCTGGGAAATATACAAAGACTGACTATGAGAGGCAGACAGACAGAAGATCCGACAGATTGAGATTGGGTTTGATCACACTCCAAAACTCTGTTATTGCCACATGCCTCTTAACTCATCAAAGCCGATTTGCACGATCTAAGAGGCAATGAGTCACATTTCCCTACTAGTGTCTTTATCTGGAGTTTGATTCTGTTCCAAATTGCACATGAGTGATTCTATAATTGCAGCTATATTTGGTGTCCGAAGTCATTATTTTTTTTCAGCTTTTTTCAAATGGTTATATATTTTTTAATTATTTTAATACTGTGTTACTCATTGTTATGAATTACAAGATGTTACAGTTCATAACAATATAATTTTTTTTGCAAAAAGTGTTTTAAATAACTGAAAATCATGATTTTTTGTTGTCCGAATTAGTGAGTGCATTTTTTCCATCATGTATCATTGTGTAATCAAAATATTTTATTGTATTTTTCTTTTTGTAATATTTCATTCATTTTATTTATAAAAGCCCTAAACAGTCATTACCTAATTCTACAACATTATAAAAAAATTTTTAAAAAAACATTTCTTATAAAAATGTGTGTCCTTAAATCTTGCGTCAACTCTGTTACCGTACAATACTTTGCCTTTAAATTAGTGGAATTATCTCCCATGATTTCATTAGTGCCGTGTGCTCTTAGCATTTATGCTAGCAAGTGGAGTTTTTGGCAAAAAATAAAGAAAATGATTAATTCTGTTACTGTCAAACTCTGTTACCAAGGTAGAGTAACAATGCTGACAATGCGGTAACAGAATTGACAGTCCATCGGACAATTGTCAATTCTGTTACTTTACAATTCTGTTACTTAAAGGGTCAACTCTGTTTATGAACTATTTTCACAAAAACAATAAATTTGTTGTTTAAAATCCTTATAAACATTATTGATGTATTTTTGCACCCTTATAATATTTCAACAACATTTCTTTTTTTAACGGGATATTGTATATAATACATTTTCAGATTAAAAATATTTGCTCCAAGTGGACGGTTCTGTGAAGACATAGGTATTTTTTTTGTTTTAAAAGGTATGCATAGGTGAAATATTATCTCAGTTTCAAGTGATGGAATGTAAGGACTGTTTGTCTAATGAAACAAGAAGGATTTTTCCTGTTATGATTTATTGTTATTTCTACACATTGGCTAATTTGTCCGTAACAGAGTTGACAAACAATACCATAAAGACATCTGTTTTTTCATTACAAGTAAAAAAAGGAAGTAACTTATGTTTGGCAAGCACTGAATTATTAAAATTAAATATGTTTTCAATAAAATCTGTTAGTGAAAAGTTTTTTCCTTAACTTTCTGCAATGCCAAATGTATCTCCAATTATAGAATCACCCATATGCTCACACATGATCAGACCCAACAATGTGAGGGACAGCACATTTTTCCAGCATGCAGCATAAAGGCTGTTATTGTCTCTCTTCAGCGTGCTCGGATGGGAGAGACGCTCTCTGTGGATGCTGCACCCTGCCTGAAGAGCGCAATGGAAAAAGATGAAGAGATGAATGAATGAATGAATGAATGAATGAATGAATGATGCATTTATATAGCGCTTTACTGTGTATTGTTGTACACCCAAAGCGCTTTACAATCATGTGGGGGGGTCTCTCCTCAACCACCACCAGTGTGCAGCATCCACTTGGATGATGCGACGGCAGCCACAGGACAGCAGCGCCAGTGCGCTCACCACACACCAGCTACAGGTGGACAGGAGAGAGAGTCATAGAGCCAATCAAGTGGATGATGTGGTGGAGTGAAGGCATGCAGTCTGGTAAGCTGCTCGCTGATTCCAAACTGTAGCTCATGTGTAACTAAGTGAAGAAGCAAATCATGTGTTCAGAGCCACGCCTCTAAAGATTATTTTCCTAAGTGATGCATAAGTGTATGTATTCCACAAGTGTATGTCTGTTTTCCAGTAAAAATATTAAAACATCCTTAAAAACCAGTTTACTTGAGAAGCAAAATTGCATAAGTCTCGGCATGCTTTACACAAAGAATACATCTTGAGTAATGTTATTTTATCTTATTTTTATCTTATTATATTATATTATATTATATTAATTTTATATTAATTTTATATTATATTATATTTGACATTATATTATATTATTGTTTCTAATTTTTATCATCATCATCATCATCAAATTTATTGTGCTTTATTTTTAAAACAATTAAAAAAATGTCAATATGGTAAAAAAAAAACATAATTCAATATATATTCTATTGATATGTCAATGTAATATTTAATTATATTATTATATTATATTATAGTTTATGCCTCAATTATTATTATTATTATTATTATTACACATCGTCATCAGATTTAAGCCATAAAATTATTTTTAAAGTAGGGTAATACAAATGAAATTATTTTAACCCCTTAACTGTCACTCACATTTTTGAACATAGATGTGAAAGTACACGATCCAGACTTACATTTTTATAATTCATGAATGAAAACATTTTGTAACATGATTTTGATGTACCATTTTCATGGTAATGCAATGTCTGATTTTAAAATGTTTTTTTATTTTTAAAGGATGAATTTTGAGATTTTACGTTGTCAATTGATATATAATTTCTGATGATTTCTAAAGTGTGATAGAGAAAAAGGCAACGAAGAAGACTTTTTGTGACAAAGGTCAGAACTCCTGTTATGATGTAGATTTTTGAGGTGCACTCTTGTCATAAATTCATCTATTACTTTTCCTACATAATATTTAACAAAAAACTGGTAAAATATATATTTAGGAGTCTTAGACCTTTCCAACGATATATAGTTTGTCATGATTAGATTAGGATTTAATTGTAATATAGTGAAGTAAACTTAGGCGTCCCACAGAGGGGACAGATGACAGTTAAGTTAAAAAAGTTAGGAAAAAAAAAATTCCAAGTAAAATGTCAGAGTAAAATTGTTTAACATGGCAAAACCCCTGATTAAGATTTTTTTTTTTTTTGCAGTAGAAGTGTTCTTTCAAACTTTTTCAGGCCCTGATGCTTGCTTTCATAACGCTTAAGTGTCAAGTTTAGAAGAGATGTTGGATCATTCTGAAAGGCGGATGACACAACATTCAGCTCTTCAAAATGACAGCACTGTGTGCTGGAAGGAGGCCATGGATTAATGGTAGACACATCTCTGAATGGAAAGACATGGTGGTGGTTTTTGGAACGTAGATGCTCCACCACATGTGATCCACTCTCTCATACATATTGCTGAGGTTCGTTTAAAGGATTTCCCTTCCAGATAATATTCTGTATGCTGAGGAAATGCTGAAGGAGAAGAACTTTGTAATTGGTTTATAAGAGAGTGAGGAAATGTGGTGAAGACGCTTGCAGCGAGTCCTGGCTGTTGAAAGGTAATAACAGCTTTCTAATTCCTGCCTTGAGGCACAGTGGATTATTCATCAGTGGAATTTCAGTTAGGCTTGAAAGTACAGGGACAGAGAGAGAGAGAGAAAGGGGGAGATGATGAGCTTTTTCAATAGTGTATGGTATCTTCTGCAAGCTCCCTGCTCAGAGACCTCCACCTGGTGGTAAAGCTCTGCTCTAATACTGTACTTCTCAAAATTGGGTCTTTTCTGATACAGGGGCATGGAGAGATGGAGAAAACAATGCTGACTGCAACATAATAAAATATGGTGATATAAATATATAATAATAATAATAATAACAATAATTAACTTTTATATAAAAATATGGTTGTATAATGTATTTTTAAATAATGTTATATATGATATATTGTAAAGTAATATAATAACTGTATACGAATATATCAATATAAATTTTAAATTATATAAATTATATTAATACACACACAAATCTTAAAATAATATTCAGAATATATCTTTATTATCATTATTATATTATATTATACTATTTATGTATTCATGTAAATTCTTTTATTTTTCCCTAAAACGTCCAGGTTGTAAAATGTTTAAATTAAAAATCGCTGGTCACAATAATGACATCAATGAAGAAGAAGAATCTTTTATTAGGCTATATTAATATTAATGAATATATTAATAATATATATTTACATTTTTAGATCAAAATGTATTTCACACAATGATACAATAACAACATAAGTGATGTAATCATAGCAGCTAAAGTCCCCATGAAATCAAAATGGAATGTTTTTGGCATTTAGTATGATATGTTAGCCTTAAGGTAATTTATAAGCTACACGTGCTTCAAAACAATGACAAAATTGGCATTATATATAGAAGATATAAACACTCAAACTTACATTTTATTGGCTATTTAAAAAAAGGGGGAGGAGCTGCTCTTTATATCCCGTCCTGTCTTCCTGTTTTTAGTGGAAATGATGTCAACACATTGAATAACGCTGCACGTTCAAAGCAATTCAGTGAGCCTATAAGTGTTTGTCTCTTCACAAATATTCTGGACATGTAGGTTGAATTTGTAGATTTCTAACTTTTTATTTTCTTATTTAACCCAAAATGGTTCTAAAAGTGGAATTTGAAAGTTTCAAATAATAATCATTTGAGTAAAATATGAAAAATCGCAATCATTTGCAGCACATGATATAGGCTGAATAACTGCCTATCATAATGTGGAACAACAAGCAAATGCCTCCTTATCAACCGTTTGTCATTGTTGAACTCATTTCCGCAACGTATTTGATCACAATGCCTAAGGCCTCTTCATATACAAAGATGCCCAAACTTCAGAGGACGTTATTGAAGAAAACAACACACATGTTGAAGATCAGGCCGCATATGTGCTGCAGCACACAGACACATATCTAGAGAGGAAATTGAGGGGCAGATGAGAAATCCTGCCATTTCTGTGAGTGTATGATTATGGCCACGGACAAACACAGTGATGGATGTGGCTGACTAAATAGCTTCTTCCATTTTTAGACCTGGCCACAAAAATGCTGCGAAGTAGAGGAATGTGAAAATGAACTGGGCTCCCGAACGGGACTTAAAATAGCAATGAGTGGGTAGAAATTCTAGCAGCAAGTGTAATTAAGACTCAAAAATGATGTAACGTTGATTTTCAAGAGGTCTAAACATGACAGATGAATAATAAAGCAAACTTGATGAACTATTTATAGATCAAATTTTCTCCCATGTCTACAGGCTATGGACCTTTCTCATAAAATGCTAAACAGAACTTTGTTTTTAGCATCAAAGCTAATCTTGCTTTTAGCATCAAAGCTAATCTTGCTTAGTAATACACATACTTAGCATTGTGGGATGCTTTTAAGTGCTGTGCAAAATCTCTGGTTTGCTGGTTTTCCATCACTCGTTGTTTTGAGAATACCAGAGGCTTGGTTACAAGCTAATAACCAGCAGACCACCTGCACAGTGAAGCCACATGGGCAAAGGTCACCAGAGCACCATCAAAGGCCCTTGTGTGCATGCTCATGTCAACGTCAGTGAAATATATAACCCTGAGATAAGAATCCAAGAGCAAAAAAGAGTCTATTGTTGACAACCAGCCAGAGGAGCTGGGGTTATACAGGCCTACACTGGAGAAAAATTCAGCTGAAGATGACAGTTGTGTTGTGGAACATGGTAGCTGGTTTCTAGCGGGTCTAAGATGGTCATTAGCTAGTTGTTAACAGGTTGACCATTGACCACGTTCCAAAAGCACAGCTTGACCACTTAAGTTGGTCTAAGCTTGCAGCTATCATGTTCCAAAACACTGGATTCCCGGCAGGGTAAATACTGACGTAATACAAGCCTTTTTAAAGGTATCATCATCTAAATATATAGAAGCACCTCTAATCATAACAAAACCCAAGAGCAAGAAAGAGTGTATTGTTGACAACCAGCCAGAGGAGGTGGGGTTATATAGTTCAGTTGAAGATGTGCAGTTGTGTAGTGTTTCTAGCAGGTCTAAGATGGTCATTAGCTAGTTGTTAACAGGTTGACCATTGACCACGTTCCAAAAGCACAGCTTGACCACTTAAGTTGGTCTAAGCTTGCAGCTATCATGTTCCAAAACACTGGATTCCCGGCAGGGTAAATACTGACGTAATACAAGCCTTTTTAAAGGTATCATCATCTAAATATATAGAAGCACCTCTAATCATAACAACATCAATGATAATTTAGTCATCAACAATGTAAGTGGGCACTAGGGAGACGTCCCCTAAACAGTAGAGGAAACAGGACAAACAAACAGGATGGCAGGAGAAGAGTGCACTGCTGATTGCTGAGTCTATATGTAGACTTCCTATCGGACAGAGAGTTTCCTGTGGGACATGGCGGTCAGAGTATGGCATATCACTCTCCATTTCTGCTCACAGAGGCAGAGACCAAGTGTCAAACAATTTCAAAGGTCTTAACTTCAAAGGAACCTAATAAATGTTTATTTATTAATAATTTTTTTTCATAGACAAAATTGAATTGCAAATACTTTGGTAATTTCAAACATGTTTTATCACATACAGTCATGGCCAAAAATATAGGCACCCTTGGTAAATATGATCAAAGAAGGCTGTGAAAATTAATCTGCATTGTTAATCCTTTTGATCTTTTATTTAAAAAATTCACAAAAATCTAACCTTTCATTGGATAATAAGAATTTAAAATGGGGGAAAATATCAATATGAAATAAATGTTTTTCTCTAATACACATTGGCACGTTGGTTTTTTATTTGAGAAAAACATTTTTTTCATAATGATATTTCCCCCCATTTTAAATTTTTATTATCCAATGAAAGGTTAGATTTTTGTGAATTTTTTTAATAAAAGATCAAAAGGATTAACAATGCAGATTAATTTTCACAGCCTTCTTTGATCATATTTACCAAGGGTGCCGATATTTTTGGCCATGACTGTATAATCTGCACTGTTTTCCACTAGTCAAACAAACCTACTTTTAACATTTTGAAACTCATTCCACAGAATTACACAGATTGTCCCCTCAAATCAGTGAAGAAACATTTAAATAAATTAATAAATAAACAAACAAACAATTTCTGGGCCTAATCAAAAACTCTGCATACAAAAAGTACAATCATTTTAAAGCCTTTTCTACAAGATTGCCAGTTTCTGTCACAAAATAAAGAAATAAGCAAATATGGTAACGGATATATATAGGTTTAAAATAAGAAATAGTCACACTGTAAGATAAAGACTCAAATACTTCATATAAAGCCATAATAGTAAAAATGATGAAAGTCTTAATTGCAAGATTTAAAGTCACATTGCTATAAAGTCACAGTGTGAGATATATGTCACAATTGTGAGATGTAAAGTCAAAATTATGAGAAATAAAACCTTCGTTGTGAGCAACAAAGTCATAATTGCAAGATTAAAGCAACTTTATCCATATGGGATTTATATAATCACATTATGAGATAAAACACTGCAATTCTGAGATATGAAGTCAAAATGAAGAGAAATAGTTGTAATTGTGAGATAAAGTCCCAATTGTGAGATATAAAGTCAAATATGATTAAAAAAAAAAAGTCTCCGTGGTGAATAACAAAGTCAAAATTGCAGGGTTGAAAGCCACAGTAAAGTCACATTGTGAGTTGTACCAGTAATGCCATAATTCTGAGATAAGAAGTCAAAATTAAGAGAAATAGTTGCAAGATAAAGTCCAAACTGTGAATATAAAGTCAAAATTATAAGAAATAAAATCTCAGTTGTAAGTAATAAAGTCACAATTGCAAAACTCAAAGCCACATTAAAGTCACATTAAGCTATATAACGCAGCAATTCTCAGATATGAATGCATCATTATTTTAGGCTTCCATATGTTGAAGAGTGTTTTTGTGAGCACGCTGACTTTCAGGCACAAATAACGCATCATCAGACTACAGTAATAATTTCCTGGCTTGAAGGCTACTATTGAGAGTGAGTCACTCTTTCTCTGGTGCTCCATGTTGAGGGGGCTGCACAGGGCAGGGGCTCAAGTGAACACAATATTCCAACAGGCACTTGCTCAAATGTTCCATTGACTTTGGCTGTTTGTTTCCTATAAAGACACTGGGCTCAACAGGCATTCCAGCGCAGCCGGCACAAAGAGCTCTTTTCACCGTGTTTAATCCCTGCAGAGGAGTGGCGAAGGGGCCTGGCTCTCCTCCACTGAGGAGGACCCAAACTCCAAATTCATAGACACAAGCACCCACACAGACCAAAAAGCATGCAGAAAACATGTGTGAAGCTGTAGGGTCCGAGTTCAAGACTCACTTCTATTTTTCATACTCAAAGAATTGCTTTACCTTCGCACAGATGTTGATTTTGATCTTGAGAGATGAAACCAGCATCTCACGGGATCATTACACATGCATATATCCTCTAAACAGAAGCTCCAAAGCCATAGCAGCTCTTCCAAATCTCCAGTGCTTGGTCCAAAGCTTGACGCCACCGAATCCAGTTCAAAAGCTTAGTTCTGTGCTTAAAAATCTTGGATGAGAAAGAGATTTACATGACTACTACATGAGGTCAGACCTCACGCAGGTGCACCAGGCATTGGCAATGCCCTCAGTGCCAGTGTGTGCCCCTCAACGCCTTGGCAAACTCCTCAGATCATCTCTTTAATCTCCATCCAAAAATGTGAGCAGCTCAAAGCCAAGAATTTCACCTCAGCTGGAGAGTGGCAGAAAGTGGCTCACACGCAGGGTCTCAAAGCCTCAAGGCAGAAGGAACAACGTCAACACCTCCTTTCGCTGTGTTATTAAAAGCTGTTGTGATACAATGGGTCGCTGCCAAAGCAAGCATCCCAGACTCACCCCTCTCCTCCTGACTCTGGTTCCTGACTCTCCACACTCCTCCAGACATCAGATGAGCTGCGCAAGAAGTATGCTTAGAAACCTTGATTTCTACCAAACCTGGTAGATGGTGAGCATTCGCAGAAAGCAACTGAAGAAGGGTAGGGAGTCAGTAAATAGGAGGAGGTGGATGTGGAGCAAAGGAAACAGCTTTGGAAATCTCATGGTCTTATGGAAATATCGTCAACAACCTCCTTCCTCCAACCGTTCTTTTGTCTCAGACTGTCTGACTGTATTTCAGTAAAGGCTGGAATACACTACACAACTTGTGCTCAGATTTCGGGTTCAAATTTGCAGTCTGGACAAATCAATGCTAGTCTTCAGATTTTGGGAAGTGGAATTTGACAGATTTCACAGAAAATTATGTAGTGTATGATGGGCACAGCCTCATATTTTAGCTTCAGACTATGAAGCTATCAAGTCGAAGGATATCAAACATGTTAGTATACCATGCATCCAAATATACCTACTGCCTATAGTGGGTGAAAAACAGTATGTGAAAACAGTAGTATGTCCGAATTCATAGCATTCATAAAACAGTAGATGGAAAGGTCGCAGCTGACCTATTTTTTCCTTGGAGATTCCAAAATGCGCATCTGATTTTACTATCCCATATTGCTAAGGGAGAATAATTGTGAAGAGCAGGTAAGTGACACAACTGATGCCGTAAGTCACATGACAATGACAAAATGGCAGAAGTAGTACATTCCATGTGGAATGCACTTTTTTTAATGGCCGCAAAGTAAATTCTCATTCAAATGTAGTACTCAGACAGTATGTGCATTAAGACTAGGGGTGTCGCGATATACCGATATTGATGATAATCGTGATATTTAAATAATGAAATATCATTATCGTGTTAATTATGGAGTGTCACAATATACAAGTATACAATAATATGATGCATAATAATCCAGCGCCATAATGGAGTGTCAAACTCTCACGTGTGATTTGTTTCATTTATACTCGACAGCGGAGGGCACCCTAGCACAGAAAGTCCACAAGCCAGACTGTAAAATGTAAAATGTAAATGTAATACAAAAACTTCCAGGAAATCCCTCATATGGACAAAGGCACCTAGGTGTCGCTGTAGCTGAATAAAAAAAAAAGAAATGTTTTATCTGAAATGGTTTATCTGTGTTCTTCAAGCTATCGCGGGTATGTTCATATGGATAATGTATATTTATAATGCAATGATAATTGACATAGCCTTTATCACCATATAGAATACTATAAAATAAGAATCAGTTCACAGAAGGAAGTTATTTCAAACACCAATGCAAGTTTGGAGTTATTCTCATAAATTGTCTTTCTTTGACACTGTGTTAAACTAAAAACAGTTAGCATTTTAGTCTCTTCTGTTTAGTGTAATTGTTCCAGCCCTAATTCGGACACAGGAATATTGTTTTCATTTGTCATACGTCTCATGACAATCCATGCTTTTTTGTGAGTTCATTGTGTTCTTAACGACTAGTATGTGATATTCAGTCATTTGATGTCCAATATTTCTCTGTAAACATTTCGGCAAGTGTGTAAAGCCTAGTGTTTTTAAATCTGTTAAGATTCAGTTTTTTAGTGTATACCACCTAAAGGTTATTTGCTACTTTTGCTATTTTGTTGTAAAAGCATGAGGTAGACTATGTGAAAAAAAAAGGATGACATCATATCTTACACAAATTACACAGCTTTTCCACCTTATGACCGCAGCTGGATCCATTCTTACTCAGAATCTGACCTGACATTATGCCAGTCCGATAACAAATCCATTTCCATGAGAGCTCTTTTAAATTCCAAATGAAATTTGGCACAGGGCTGCTTAGTGCTGGAGTATAGTGGTGAATATTGATGCTCAGGAAAATGTGTTTAAGTGTCTGGAGGATATCTCAGACAGAGAGAAGAAGAGCCAAAGCAGGAGGTGGGAAAGATCAGCTTGGAAAACCGGTCTTGTGAAGTGCAGATGTTGCCGTGAGGCCACACACACGCACATCCTTGTTAAGTTTTTGGAAGAAAAGCATTCAAAATTTACTTCCATGATGCCAGGAAGTTGTTGCTAAATAGTTGCTTGGGAGTTCCACGAGATCTGGAGATTGTATGCAGTTGCTAGAATGTTCTAAGACCTTTTAAAACAGTGCTATGTAGTGTTTGCAAGAATGTTGGTAACCAAACAGTTGCTGGTTGTAGCCATTGACTTCCATAGTATGGGAAGAAATTACAATGGAAGAAAATATAGCTACGGTCAACTGTTTGGCTACAAACATTCTTCAAAATACCTTCTTTCATGTTCAACAGAAGAAAGAAACTCATAGGGTGAGTAAATGATGACAGAATATTCATTTTTGGGTGAACTATCCCTTAAAGTACAAGCAAACCCCTAACAGTAAGAATGAGAAACAGCTATTGTTATGCTTGCCGTAGCAAACACTGCTAATGAATGTGTCTGTATTCCAGTTCCAAACAAATCAATTCCAGCAATCACCACGTTCTGAAAGCTCCCAATGAAACACACGGTCATTGGCAGGGCCTGTGTGGTTTCAGCCCATTCTCATTTCTTTGCCTGTTTCTCTGAACTCACTCAATAGACTGTTCTGTTTCGGGTGGGAGATCAGGAGGAGAGAGAGCTACTAACGTGGCAGTGTAGTGCCTCTGGTCTCTTTCTATCTGTCCTCTGCTAAGCAAATGAAAGGTGAGGCACAGGCCTTGTCACCTTGTTTTTTCACTATTTCTGTCGTTTCCCTGAGGCCAGTGGCTGTAGACTGAGATTCTCACAATGCTGCCTAATGTTGTGTCTTCAGCTCTGATAAAAACAAGGACAAAGCTCATTCCTGTTGCCTGCATTTGGCAGTGAGAAACTTTCAGAACCTCATAACATATCTGCTAAGCAAAACATCAGTCCGCAGAAACTGATTGTCTAATATTTTTTAAAACAGCAATGGTTTCTAAAAATAACAGTCTATGTTTGGATCACAGCTGATTTCACTGGACCAGATTTTTGGATCAGAATATCACAAATCCTGCCAAGAACATTTCCAGGTCATTTCACTTCAAAATGAACAATTAAACATTGTATACATAAAACAAAGCCTATTTTTAAGATTTTATTTGCATTATGACATTACTTTCAGGACAATTATACCAATTTCCTCTGAAAATGTAATCCCAAAACAAACAATATACCAGTACATAATGTAAATAAAGAATATTAATATATCATGGTAGTATCTGTTATACTGACTTCAGTTTAATGTCTTAAGTAATGTATATTTAAATTTAAAAAATAATTTTATTACAGTATTTCTTATTGCAATACAAAAATGTATTATAATGCATAAATGAGAATTTCATTAAATTCTCCTTTAAGAATGATGGAAATGACAAAAAAGTTGAAAAGTAAAACTTCAGGATACATAACAATAATACAAATTTGAGGAGAATTTGCATAATTGTCACAAAAATGTCAATGCAATAATAAATAAATAAATTAATTTCCACCTTATGACCGCAGCTGGATCCATTCTTACTCAGAATCTGACCTGACATTATGCCAGTCCGATAACAAATCCATTTCCATGAGAGCTCTTTTAAATTCCAAATGAAATTTGGCACAGGGCTGCTTAGTGCTGGAGTATAGTGGTGAATATTGATGCTCAGGAAAATGTGTTTAAGTGTCTGGAGGATATCTCAGACAGAGAGAAGAAGAGCCAAAGCAGGAGGTGGGAAAGATCAGCTTGGAAAACCGGTCTTGTGAAGTGCAGATGTTGCCGTGAGGCCACACACACGCACATCCTTGTTAAGTTTTTGGAAGAAAAGCATTCAAAATTTACTTCCATGATGCCAGGAAGTTGTTGCTAAATAGTTGCTTGGGAGTTCCACGAGATCTGGAGATTGTATGCAGTTGCTAGAATGTTCTAAGACCTTTTAAAACAGTGCTATGTAGTGTTTGCAAGAATGTTGGTAACCAAACAGTTGCTGGTTGTAGCCATTGACTTCCATAGTATGGGAAGAAATTACAATGGAAGAAAATATAGCTACGGTCAACTGTTTGGCTACAAACATTCTTCAAAATACCTTCTTTCATGTTCAACAGAAGAAAGAAACTCATAGGGTGAGTAAATGATGACAGAATATTCATTTTTGGGTGAACTATCCCTTAAAGTACAAGCAAACCCCTAACAGTAAGAATGAGAAACAGCTATTGTTATGCTTGCCGTAGCAAACACTGCTAATGAATGTGTCTGTATTCCAGTTCCAAACAAATCAATTCCAGCAATCACCACGTTCTGAAAGCTCCCAATGAAACACACGGTCATTGGCAGGGCCTGTGTGGTTTCAGCCCATTCTCATTTCTTTGCCTGTTTCTCTGAACTCACTCAATAGACTGTTCTGTTTCGGGTGGGAGATCAGGAGGAGAGAGAGCTACTAACGTGGCAGTGTAGTGCCTCTGGTCTCTTTCTATCTGTCCTCTGCTAAGCAAATGAAAGGTGAGGCACAGGCCTTGTCACCTCGTTTTTTCACTATTTCTGTCGTTTCCCTGAGGCCAGTGGCTGTAGACTGAGATTCTCACAATGCTGCCTAATGTTGTGTCTTCAGCTCTGATAAAAACAAGGACAAAGCTCATTCCTGTTGCCTGCATTTGGCAGTGAGAAACTTTCAGAACCTCATAACATATCTGCTAAGCAAAACATCAGTCCGCAGAAACTGATTGTCTAATATTTTTTAAAACAGCAATGGTTTCTAAAAATAACAGTCTATGTTTGGATCACAGCTGATTTCACTGGACCAGATTTTTGGATCAGAATATCACAAATCCTGCCAAGAACATTTCCAGGTCATTTCACTTCAAAATGAACAATTAAACATTGTATACATAAAACAAAGCCTATTTTTAAGATTTTATTTGCATTATGACATTACTTTCAGGACAATTATACCAATTTCCTCTGAAAATGTAATCCCACAATATACCATATACCAGTACATAATGTAAATAAAGAATATTAATATATCATGGTAGTATCTGTTATACAGTTTAATGTTTAATGTCTTAAGTAATGTATATTTAAATTTAAAAAATAATTTTATTACAGTATTTCTTATTGCAATACAAAAATGTATTATAATGCATAAATGAGAATTTCATTAAATTCTCCTTTAAGAATGATGGAAATGACAAAAAAGTTGAAAAGTAAAACTTCAGGATACATAACAATAATTGTCAATGCAATAATAAATAAATTAATTAATTAATTAATTAATTAAAATAAAATACAATTTAAGCTTTTTTCCATAATAATAATAATAATACATAATTATATAATATAATTAGAATTCCATTAAAATCTCCATCAGGATGCATAACAATTATACAAATTTGAGGAGAACTTGCATAATTACCACAAACAAGTC
>NW_015546187.1:217253-217997 GCF_001515605.1 Sinocyclocheilus anshuiensis | reverse complement strand
AAATAACTTAAATGATTTTAGCAAATGGCTGCAATATAACAAAGAGTGAAAAACTGAAGGGGGTCTGAATACTTTCCGTACCCACTGTATATATATAATTATTACTTAAAATTTTAAACTTCTCGGTTATATTAGATTTTTATTTTTTTGAAAATTGGAGAAAAAGTAGATTGTGTAACAAACAATAACCAGTGCTGGGTAAAGTTACTTTTAAAAGTAATGCATTACAATATTGCATTACTTCCTAAAAAAGTAACTAATTATGATGAGTTACGTTACTTTTGCGTTACTTTTCAAATCTGGGCTGGGCTTGCTTGTTTGCTTTTAATATAAAAAGTTCTATTTTTGATAATGTAAAAGCCCTTTCACACCAAAAAATGAAATGAATAAGCCTCAGGCTGGAGGAAAAGTAAATTAATTTCTGTACAGCAGAATGCAGGCGAAGAAATTTCAACACTCTTAAGCAATAAAAAAAATTAAGCACAAATGTTTGTTTATCTAAAATAATTTTTGCTTATTAGTATGATTGAATTTGATAATTGAAGCTCAGCAGCAAAGACATTGGTTAATAAAATGGGATTAAATACATAAAGGATATTTGTGTTATTTACTATTTAATTATTGCAGATTTGCTTCATATTCTGAGTTTGCATTTCACTGTTCTTTATTTATTTTGAGGAATACTGAATCTGTTTTTGTGCAAGTGAGATGAGTAAATGCATGTTCACATTTAGTCTAGAACTA
>NW_015546187.1:174045-216828 GCF_001515605.1 Sinocyclocheilus anshuiensis | reverse complement strand
TCCCACTCCAGCTTGATATTACCTGTGAAAAGCTGCCATATCGGAGCGAACTTGCATTTCTTCCAATGTGCAGCTGTTAAGTTGTTAAGTCCTAACTGCTTAGCACAGCAGGACCCGGAACAGATGTTTTAGCCCATAAGATAAATAATTAGCAGTTGTTTGGTGTGTTAATTGTTCACGGTATTGACCACAGCATTTTCAAAGTTGGTATTGTTTTCGAATTGTATTACCCAGTGTTGGGGAAAGTTACTTTTAAAAGTAATGCATTACAATATTGCATTACTTCCTAAAAAAGTAACTAATTATGATGAGTTACGTTACTTTTGCGTTACTTTTCAAATCTGGGCTGGGCTTGCTTGTTTGCTTTTAATATAAAAAGTTCTATTTTTGGCAAATGTAAAATCCCTGTCACACCAAAAGCCTCAGGCTGAAGGAAATGTAAATTTACGTCTGTACAGTAGAACACAGAAGAAGAAAGTGTATATATATAATTATTACTTAAAATTTTAAACTTCTCGGTTATATTAGATTTTTATTTTTTTGAAAATTGGAGAAAAAGTAGATTGTGTAACAAACAATAACCAGTGCTGGGTAAAGTTACTTTTAAAAGTAATGCATTACAATATTGCATTACTTCCTAAAAAAGTAACTAATTATGATGAGTTACGTTACTTTTGCGTTACTTTTCAAATCTGGGCTGGGCTTGCTTGTTTGCTTTTAATATAAAAAGTTCTATTTTTGGCAAATGTAAAATCCCTGTCACACCAAAAGCCTCAGGCTGAAGGAAATGTAAATTTACGTCTGTACAGTAGAACACAGAAGAAGAAAGTTCAACACTCTTCAGCAATAAAAAAAGAAGAAATGTTAGTTTATCTTGTGTAATGTTTACTCATTAGTATGGTTGAATTGGATCATCGAAGGTCAGTAGCAAATTGGTTAATAAAATGGGTTAAAATACATAAAGGATCTTTGTATCATTTAACATATTTAATTATTGCAGCTTTGAGTCATATTCTGAGTTGCTTTGAACTGTTTTTATTAACTTTGAGGAAAACTAAATCTGATTTTTTTTTGTTTTTTTGTGAGTGAGTGAGTGAGTGAGATGAATTAATGCATGTTCACATTTATTCTAGAACTAAAGTAACATCTTACTCCCGATTTCTCTCAACATGGGGACAGGAGAGCTTTCAATCAATAAATGGGAAAAAAGTAACTGCCGTTACTTATTTGAAAAAGTAACTCAGATACTTTCTTGTAACTTAAAAAGTAATGTGTTACTTTCTGGTCTCATGGCAAAAACGTATCTGGGAGCACTTTTTCGCTAGACATGAAATACGTACCAATAAGTAGGCTACATATCACTGCAGTTTCCAAAAGAAATGAACACTAGAGTCAGTAAAACTCAGAATAAACCTTTCTAAACCTTTTATTCATTTTCACACAAATGTACAGAGTTTCGATTAATAAAGCATAATTTTCGCACAATTACTTGAAGAATATTATGTTATGACCTCAAAACAATTTTAATATGCTGGGAGATTTGAAAACTGATGCTTTTGAAAGCTAGCATCGCACATATCCAGCTTCATATCTATGGGTTTTCATAGACGGTAGGTTTGTTCGGTAGCTCACGGAGTACGGAGACGTACTTGACAGGTGAGAAGCTCCGGTTCGAATCCTGTGTAACTACGGTTCGACAAAACAGTTCAAATCTGCATGTAAGGAAGTTCAAATGGCACGGTTGCATCAACAAGTGCGTTTTTATATCAGTTTTGCATTTGTTAACACTATCGGGTACACTGTAAAAGAAATCCGTAAAATTTATGGTAAAGAAACGGCAGCTGAGGTTGCCAGAATTTTACCGTAAAAAAATATGGTAGCTACATTTTAGGTATTATGGTTTTAACTTAAACTTACATTAACTGATATAATGGTAATACTGAAGCACTGAAATCTGTTTTGTATCTTTGTAATACACAGATAACCACCAAAAGCAGGTAGTGATGAGAGTCACATGATGAATCAAAGCCTATCACAAGCAGCTTTTAAATATTAACATATATAGAACGTGCACAGTGTCATTCACACAAACACTAAACACCATCATGGTAACACACATGAAACTTAAATAAACATTAATTTAACAACAATAGATGTAACATAAAACCCTAATGTACAAAACTGAAAAGACTAAGAAAAAAACGTTATTTCAACAAAGAAAAACATCAAATTTGAAATGTAACAGGGAATTCTGGGAATGTCAATTTACGGTTGTTTACTGTAAATTATACGTTCTTTTTCACTTCCAAAAACGGTATACCACCGTAAAATTACATGTAATGCCCAATACAGTTTTTCACCGTATAAAAAAAACGGCAGCTGTGGTTGCCGGAATTTTACCGTAAAAAATACGGTAGCAAAGTTTTAGGTTTTACGGTTTTAACATAAATTTACAGTTAAATACCATAATTTCATTAACTGATATGATGTTAATATACCAACCTCATTTAAGTACTGAAATCTGTTTTGTACCTTTGTAATACACTGATAACCACCCAATGGCGGTGGTGATGAGAAAGTCACATGATGAACCAAAGCCCATCACAAGCATATAGAAGGTGGACAGTGTCATTCACACAAACACTAAACACCATCATGGTAACACACATGAAACTTAAATAAACATTAATTTAACAACAATAGATGTAACATAAAACCCTAATGTACAAAACTGAAAAGACTAAGAAAAAAACGTTATTTCAACAAAGAAAAACATCAAATTTGAAATGTAACAGGGAATTCTGGGAATGTCAATTTACGGTTGTTTACTGTAAATTATACGTTCTTTTTCACTTCCAAAAACGGTATACCACCGTAAAATTACATGTAAAGAAAACTCAGAATAAACCTTTCTAAACCTTTTATTCATTTTCACACAAATGTACAGAGTTTCGATTAATAAAGCATAATTTTCGCACAATTACTTGAAGAATATTATGTTATGACCTCAAAACAATTTTAATATGCTGGGAGATTTGAAAACTGATGCTTTTGAAAGCTAGCATCGCACATATCCAGCTTCATATCTATGGGTTTTCATAGACGGTAGGTTTGTTCGGTAGCTCACGGAGTACGGAGACGTACTTGACAGGTGAGAAGCTCCGGTTCGAATCCTGTGTAACTACGGTTCGACAAAACAGTTCAAATCTGCATGTAAGGAAGTTCAAATGGCACGGTTGCATCAACAAGTGCGTTTTTATATCAGTTTTGCATTTGTTAACACTATCGGGTACACTGTAAAAGAAATCCGTAAAATTTATGGTAAAGAAACGGCAGCTGAGGTTGCCAGAATTTTACCGTAAAAAAATATGGTAGCTACATTTTAGGTATTATGGTTTTAACTTAAACTTACATTAACTGATATAATGGTAATACTGAAGCACTGAAATCTGTTTTGTATCTTTGTAATACACAGATAACCACCAAAAGCAGGTAGTGATGAGAGTCACATGATGAATCAAAGCCTATCACAAGCAGCTTTTAAATATTAACATATATAGAACGTGCACAGTGTCATTCACACAAACACTAAACACCATCATGGTAACACACATGAAACTTAAATAAACATTAATTTAACAACAATAGATGTAACATAAAACCCTAATGTACAAAACTGAAAAGACTAAGAAAAAAACGTTATTTCAACAAAGAAAAACATCAAATTTGAAATGTAACAGGGAATTCTGGGAATGTCAATTTACGGTTGTTTACTGTAAATTATACGTTCTTTTTCACTTCCAAAAACGGTATACCACCGTAAAATTACATGTAATGCCCAATACAGTTTTTCACCGTATATAGTAGGGGAATTTACCGTTAACCATTTAATAGGTTTTTATTGTTGCATTTTTTACAGTTTTTTACCATTAAATTCATGGTCATTTTTTACAGTGAAGGTTTAGGGTTGGGTTTGGTGTAGGGTATATTTCCAACACGATAGAGCATTAACTTTTAGCGACAGTCCCCAGATATTTGAATTCTAAACTGCCGCAATACGTACCTGAAGCAACGCAATAAAAACACAGCAATACGTACCTATATCAACGTAATAAAAACGTGAACGCCAGGCTTCACGTATTAAACCCTTGTTTTAGCTCCACTCAGTCAACATTTCTCTTTGAAACTGCGGCGAAACGTGCAGTAAGGTACGTAAAAACGGTGTTGCAGAAAAGTACCCAGAGGTACTTATTTTTATGAGACCAGGTTGGTTACTTTACTAGTTACTTGAAAAAAGTTATATGATTACGTAACTCGCGTTACTTGTAATGCGTTACTCCCAACACTGACAATAACAGACGAGAATTGACGTTCAAAAAAGTTTTAAAATAATGAAAATATTCAAACTTGCTATGCAATTGTATAGCTACCATCTAGCAAGTAAACTTTTAAAAACAGTCTCAAAAGCAAAGTTTTCTACAAGCCATACAGGAGACCTTACCTGTACAAACTTTCTGGCAGCCTATGAAACAAAACCCTCTGTAGGCAAACACATGGCTCCTCATTGAGAAGACATTATGAAGATGGATAGAGTCTTGAGGATGGTAGCGAGATGCTGCGAGTTTCTTCCTGGCGCACGTATGAACCCAACCATCACAGACACAAAGCAGATTCTCCTGTCCAGCACGGGACAAAAGTCGTCTCTCTCTCTCTCTCTCTGACTGTCTCTCTCCCACCTCACTCGTTCTCCCTTCCTGTTCTGTCAACCACTCCTAGCCTGACACAAGGCACTCATTCTTTCAGTCAAAGAACTCCTCACTTGTTCACTAACCTTGCAGAGACCCCTGCTGCAGAAATAAGTACATTTCAGGAAAGGCTAAAACTCACTTTTCTGCAGAAGGTGCACAAACGACACTGGCTTCCACAGTACTGTTCCTCTCTTTGAGGGTTTCTTGGAAAGGTGCCAGAGTACTGGAGACCTGAGGTCAGTCCGGCTTTTGTCACTGTTTGTATAGTCCTGTGTCAGTCCTGACTCTTACTGGCACCACACCAAAGAAAAGAAAAGCTCTTGTAGGATCAGGTGCTTCTCTCCAGTGAGACACAGTAGTCATCCTCCAGCTGATGGGTGCTGTGTTTCTCACCGGTTAGCATTTGAGACTGAGCTTAACTCTTTTCCCATCTCTGTTTTGATTCTCACCATAATTAATCTCCTCGCTAACAGGAGGGGCATGTCAAGTGTTTTGGAGTGGTCTGCTGGCTCTAAGCCAGCCAAAAAGAGCTTGATGTTTCATGATTATGAGGAATGTTTTAGAAGAGGGTTGCTTTTCCTCTCACTTGTTAATTTGTCACTTTAGATGAAGATTATGGAATAATAATTTATGGGTTTTGAGATCTCATGTGAATTTACTCAGAACCTGTGAAGAGAGCTTCAAAATTACTCACTTAAATTCTATTATATTTAGCCTATGACTGAGATAAAAACTTGCATTATGAGATCCTATTAAAACAATTGTCACAATTATTCCATTTCATAATTATGAGACAAAAAGTCGAAATTATGACATACTAAGTCATGATTATGAGATGAAAAGCAGAAATAATGACATAAAAGGTCAATTGTAGAATTGCAATTAATGTAGAAACTGAGACAAAAAGTCTTAATATGGCCCTTCATAATTATGATTTGTTAATATCTCATACTTATGACTTAGTATATCATAATTTTTACTGTTTCATAATTTAGATCATTTCAAATGTTATGTCATAATTAGGATTTAACAAAGCATGATTTTTTTTTCTTATGTGGTAGAAATGGCTTCTTCACAAGTGAAGAAACAATAGGCTATATCTCTGCCCTTACGAAAATTAACCATGGTTTTACTACAGATAAAACCAAGGTTACTAAAAGATAAACCAAGGTAACCACAAATCAACCATGCCTTAGCTACACTAACCATAGTTAAACCATGATATTCGTTGTAATAAAACTGTTATACATATGGTTATCAATACGCCAAAAAAGGTTACTACACTTTTACTATTATAAAACCATGGTAAATGTTCATAAGGGTGGGTCCCTGGAGAAACATGTTTATTCGTCAAGAAAGCTTGTTTGCATATATAGCCTATGTTTGCACATTAAATTACACATCCGTATTCTGTGAAAGAAGCTGTGAGGAGGATTAATTGAGCCTCTTCACAAAAGTATTCTTTTTTTCTTAAAGTGTATCTTTTAAAACCATTTTCAAGTCTTTCAACAACCACGAAAGTAAGATTATAAAAACACACTTGTGAAGATGCGTTTGCCTGAGGAGATTAATATGGTAACAGTTCGTGTCAGTATCGGATAGACAGTATCCTACAAAATGTATCTGATTAACTCGTTGTTTTTGTAGACCAAGGAAAATACTAAGGTCAAATATATTCATACCTGACAAATCATAAGGTTATTTTGCTTATGTCTGATATGAACAACAAGAAAAATTAACAATCAACTGTAACTCAGAAAAGTATCTTCGGGTGCTTATGGAGTACAATAATAAACATCTGTGTGACTCAGTTTCTGCAACTTTCCCCTGAGACTGAAGTTTGCTTTTAATTAGTCAAGACGAAAAGAAATAATATGATACAGCTGTCCCTGGATGATTGAACAATTCAGAATACACATTTTCACAATGGACAGCGATACATTCCGTGTCAGCATACAATACTGAATGATGTGGCAACAGTGCCCTCTAGTGACTGATCAACACTTCATTAAACACAGAATATCACAAAATGGACCAGGTTAGCAAACCCTCATCTCAAATCTTAGTGTTGTCTTAAAGAATCTAGAAAGCAATGTAATTATATTGAACTTTAAAATAAAGCGGAGACCTTGCCAACTATTTACTCTTCCCCCTTTCCAAATATAACATGTAAGTGTGAAATAAACCTGTGGCAGAAGCACTCAACTCCTAGGTCAGCAAGATTGCTGTTTGTTCTGTTTCTTCCTAAGGAAATTTCTCATGCTCACTCAGAATGCATCTCATTTCCTCCTGTGTGTCCCACATGTTAAATGTCCAGCTCAAAGGCTTGTCACCATAGTGGGGGAAGCAGGGCAGCTGGAGGGTAAGTGGCAGGTGTGGAAGAATTTAACTCTCGCTCTCACTTTTACTGCGGGAAAATGTCCCTGCCATGGCCTCGGTAAGAAGGTGATTTAGTCAGCACCTGAAGGCCCTAAAACCTAAACCAGTGTATGGCTTTCATGGTATGTCCAGCATGCAGAAAATACATAAATTGACTTCACTTTGATAGATAGATAGATAGATAGATAGATAGATAGATAGATAGATAGATAGATAGATAGATAGATAGATAGATAGATAGATAGATAGATAGATAGATAGATAGATAGATAGATAGATAGATAGATAGATAGATAGATAGATAGATAGATAGATGGATAGATGGATAGATATTAAATGATCATAATTATGAGATAAAGTCAACATTATGATATACTAAGCCATAAGTATGAGACTTTAAAAAAAAATCAATTATAACATTAAGGGCCATATTATGACTTTATATCATAATTGACTTTTTATGTCATCTGTCATCATTTCTGATATTCATCTCATAATCATGATTTAGTATGTCATTATTTTTTACTTTTGTCTCAAAATTATGACAGAATATCAATTTATGTCAAATTGTGTTAATAATTTTGACTTTTTATGACAATTGCTTCTGTCGTACTTTCAGCTTATCTCATAATTACATGACTTCGTTTTTATATCATGCTTATTTATTTTTTATCTCAAAGTCTTACCAAAGCAGATGGTTAAAATTAGGGGGAAAAAAGGTAAAATTAAAACAAAAGTTGTGATTTGCAGGTTTTATTTGCCTGTTCTGATAATGCAAAGTAAACATTTCAACTATATAACTAACTGTTTAATTATATAAATAGAATACATATATATATATATATACCTTTAGTGTGCGTGGACCTGCTACCGTCTAATTCCTAAGCTCTCGTCTTTGCATTAGTAATTAAAAATGAAATACTAGCCCAGATGCAAAAATAGGAAAGCCCTGTCACTCTGGGTCAGACTTCGGATTTAAGGCTGGAATCAATTCAATGAAGTTTTTTTGTCCTCCATAGTATTATGTTTTTAAAAAGCAAACTGCTGCGTTAATTGTAATTAAATGAGATCTTACGGGAAAACGAGGAAAGAGTTTTGAGTTCCCTGAATTAAAAGGATGATATTTTTGAATGTTTTTTTCTAGGAAATGCAGTGCTACAAACATAAACTATCCTTCTATTTTTATTAAAACAAAACAAAACAAAAAATATGGATTTATATAATGATTTTTCATCTAGCTTTCAGGCATACAGTATTCCCTAAAACAACATTTTTGTTTTATTTACATGTGTTTTACTGTGAAAATAATTGTTTTAAAGGCTAGTTGTACAGGTTGTTTTGATTTTTAAAAAAAATAAAAAAATTATATGCATCCTTTATATGAAAATGAAATTTTCATTTTCATTTTTAATTATTTTATAGCACATATATTAAGTTTAAATGTTTTTTTTTTTTTTTTTTTTTTCAAATTTAAATATAATTTTATACTTTTTTCACTCCATTCTGTCTGAAGTTCCAGATATTTAAAGAGACACAAATTCAGGAACCCAAATATAGAAAACAGAAACCATGAATTCCAATTCACACATCACATCATACACAAACCCAAAAGCATCAAATCATACAAAACCCCACATGTCCAGTGATTGACATCACTGTTAGGGTTTGTGGTTCGGTTTAAGAAATAAAATGAAACTAACTTGAAATCGGACCTTCCTGAGCATCATATTAGAATCCAGGATGGTGGAGGCTTTCCTGCTGTCTTGTTGGGATCCTGAACGTTCAGTATATGTCGTATTCCTCATTAACCAACCTGGACGAACGGCCTATTTCATCCTGACACACAGATCTGACCTCCAGCAAACTCTCAAATCATTAACTCCAAAAACTTAATCCTTCGTAAATAATTAAAATGTTTTTAATGAATCTCAGACTGATCCTAAATTCCCATGTGACCATGTAAGTTCCAAGCCAATGCTAGTCCCTCTGCACCCTCTCACTCTTCCATGTGACCCTTTAACAAAGCCTGGCTCAGTACTTATCTGTTTGTTCATTCATCCGAAAGAAAGACCCGCCCTCTTTTGTGACCAGGATAGTGGTCATTAACACCCCTCCTCTTTTTCCTCAAACCCAGACAGGGATACAGCCCCTCTCCTGCTCTCAAGGGAACCATATGGTCACCTACCGATTTGTCTGGGACAGTGTGAGAACTGCTCTGTTTATATTAGAGCAAGCTTTACTTCCCCTCCGTCACAATCACTGGCCACACATCACTCCCTCCAGACTTCACCTCATTATTCCTCCATTGCCAGAGATCAGATAAGAAATTAGGTCAGGACAGATACAGTCCCTATTCGAGCGGCCTACACCCTTCAGTCCCTTCATCAAACCCACAAATCAGATGTTAACTCTGCTTTCTCAGCCCTGCCCTAAAACTTTCCTCGTGGATTAGAGGCAACATCAAACATCGAGGCAGATAGACCGTGTTTCACATACAGATCATCCCTGTAGATGTGGGTCACACACTTCACGGCCTTCAGCTGTGCTCAGTGACTATGACTTAGTAAAATATGCAGAAACACAAATTTATGAGTCAATAAGTAAACACTGTATCAAGTTTTAACCATTTAAAGACACAATGATAAGAGATAAAGTGCAGGTTAACCTTATCACTAGGGATTCGCCAATATTACATTTAGTCATTTAGTAGACACTTTTATCCAAATGAGGACAATAGAAGCAATCATAACCAACAAAAACCAATATTAAAAAAATTATGTTGTTGTAATGTTGTCCAATAACCAATATATAGGCAATATTAAAATTCTGTACTATTTTTTCTAAATTTAAAAAACAACCTAAAATCAAACTAATGGTTTAATGCATCGCAGCCAGTGTTATTTTAGTATCATTTATATACTTAATATTATTTATATTATTGTCATTTGGATTAGCTTTTATTTTTAGTTTTCATTTATGTTTTATGTATGTGCTTGTCATTTTAATTTTTATTATTTCTATTTAGTTTTCGTTGATTTTAATTTCAGTTTTAGTTTTAGTAATTTTAGTACTTCAATTTAAACATTTCAGTCAATTGCAAGGCAACATTTCTAATTTTCTTTCAAGTATTTCATCCAATATTTATATGACCCTGGACCACAAACCCAGTCATAAGGGTCAATTTTTTGAAATTGAGATTTATACATTATCTGAAAGCTGAATGAATAAGCTTTCCATTGCGGTATTGTTAGGATAAGACAATGTTTGGTAGAGATACAACTATTTGAAAATCTGGAATCTGAGGGTGCAAAAAAAAAAATCCAAATATTGAGAAAATCACCTTTAAAGTTGTCCAAATGAAGTTCTTAGCCATGCATATTACTAATCAAAAATTAAGTTATATATTTATGGAAGGAAATTTACTAAATATCTTCATGGAACATTATCTTAATATCCTAATGATTTTTGGCATAAAAGAAAAATCTATAATTTTGACCCATACAATGTATTGTTGGCTATTGCTACAAATATACCCATGCAACTTTTATGGTCCAGGGTCACATATCTTATTCCAGCTAAATTTCGATTACTGAAAATGTCTTTTAATAGTTTTAGTTCACAATAACAACACTGATCGCAGCATTGAAAGATAAAAAGGAGACATTTAAAGATTAACTCAAAAATGATATTAAATGATGGCAAATGTAAGCAAAATAGAAAAATGTAGGAAATTAACATGACAAATTAAAAATGGCAGTATTGACCAGTAAAAAAAAACTCTAACCTGAGCACATAACCAATATGGCAATATATCATGCATCCCTAATTATTACAATTATTATTTGCATCATCTAAAAAGACAAACAGACTGCACATTATCCCCCCAATTCATAACTACTTACCTGAAACATAAATAAATGGACATAAAAAAACTAAAAAAAAAATAGCAGTTATGAAGTCAAATATACAGTTTAGCATCATTATACGCAACTCCATCATAACCAATCAGAATCAAGTATTCCAAAGAGCCATGTCATAGCAGATGTAAATGATCTCACTCACAGTAATTGTATGAGACAAGGTGCCCATATCATTGTGGAAGTGATTCACTGGCAAGAATCTCCTCCACTCAACCATACTTAATGCATTATTAACTCTAAATATCATTGCCTCATCTCTGAGATTCCTCACATTCTTGTATGAATCCAGAACAATCTCCCAGTCCACTAGGCCATGACCCAAACCAGGCATAAGCATTGAATTTATCATTACAAAAAATACTCACCATTCTTACAGCAAAACAATGACTACAATCAGCCACTTAAACACAGCACTACTCAACAAGCCACACGATTTGAGGCACTGATTTATGATTTGATGGCACTATTTATTGCTGATGTCTTTAATGCATTGGGTTAGGGATTTAAAATAACCCCCTAACGCTAGCCTGCATCACTAATACACATATCACACAGCTACAATACTCAAAATCCTGGGCAAAACCACATATTAAGGCAGGAAGAGCCCATAAAATACACTTTAATTAAATCTGACTTTATTATTGATTAAAGGTATTCATAAGTATATTACAGCAGAATGGAATGTCGTAACCCTCCCCTTGGCTTTCCATAATCACCTTTGAGTGTGCGCTGATAAATGTATTTGTTAACATTAAGGAAATACAAAAAAAAAAATCAATTTTTAATAACATCTGAGAAGCCAGAGAGAATATATTTTCCTGTTTAGCCAAATAAATGCAGCAATGAATAAAAAGAAAAAACAACAACATTTAAACAGATTATGTGTAATATTACTTACAAAACAACAGAGAATGAAAAATCCTCCTGTTTAGATTATTATGCAAACAAATGATTACATAAATATAACTGCACCAAAAGGGGGGGAAAAACTAAAAGGCAAAAAGCATTTGTGCTTTTTTTTTTGATGTAGACAATGATATTCATATTCACTAACAGCTAAACAGCAGAGGTGTCATTTTAAAGAGATGAAAAATGATGAGTCTGAATTTGGACTGCACATTTAATGCAGTGTCAGTTCTTATTGCACAAGCACAGCTGATTTATTATTCATCACCCACACATTCATTTGGTACTACAATATTAGGTCTGTTTCCATATTAGAAACCAGCATTTATTCTTTGATGATTAGAAATAAAACCAAATTGCTAATGAGCCGATGCGGATCACGTGGTTTGAAAAAAGGTCAATTAGGTTGCAACTCCAAACAAAATCCTTGCAACAATTATTAAGTTTTCAATTTGAATCTATCTCTTTGAAGGGTCAGGAGGGTTCATACAGGCTTATAACGCATCTGCTGTAGGATGACACTGATCTTCCCTTGATGTCTACAGGTGCAGTGCTTTATTTTACTCTTTTGTCTTTTCTGGCAGGTGTTGCCGACTGCACTTAGTACTTGAGCAGCTGAAGGTCCAGTTTATATAAAGGTAGATTATTTTCCTTTAAGACAAACAGAAACACAGAAGCATTGTAGCCCATGTCAGAGAATGTTTTGAGCGCTCTGTTGATGTACAGCGCGCTCTCTGATCCGTTAAGCTGGCTGGCAGGTTAAAACGATCTTCCACCAGGAAACATTTACAGGATCTCATACTTATCCACAACAAATGACGTCTCGGAGGAAAATTTGACTGGACTGCCTCCTTCTATGTATGTCACCTTGGCCACCTATGGAAACAATGGATATAAAGTAATTTCCTTTCTCACTAGGGCTCAATTTCGTTGTTTTGTTTATTTGTGAAATGTTTCATAACTTGCCTGTATGTCACAAAAGTTTCGCTTGGAGACAAAAGAAACATGGATTGGGAAGAAGTCATTAGGTTTGCCATCTATACTGAACTCCAGGCTGCCACTCTTGTTTTTCTCATCGATGACAGGAAGTGACCATTCCAGGATGTTTTTCCTGCTGTCATGGTTATACTGCCCATCCAGATCACCGACCACAGGCGCACCAACACCTGACCTACATGATCACAGAAGACAGAGGTTGTTTATGGATATGGATTTTGAAGTTTATGAGTATTTTGCTAATTGAAAATTATACTTTTGAAAAAAATTATTATACATAGTTCAAATAAATGCAAAAAAAATACAAATATAAATATAAAATATATATTTATTTTCTTTTTCAACTTTTATTGTCATTTTTTTGTATTTATTTAAATTGAATGTATAATAATGTTTAAAATGTATTATATATATATATATATATATATATATATATATATATATATTAGGGATGCACGATATTGGATTTTTGCCGATATCCGATATGCCGATATTTTTCAACTCTTTTTGGCCGATAGCCGATGCCAATATATTTCCTTTTGTATGGAAACAAGTCTCTCCTGTGTGGAAAATATAAGCAAATTATTTTTAATTTTGGTTAGTTTTTAACAAGAACTTATTTGTTAGAATTATATAAACAATAATGAAGTTATTTTATAATGACAGTACATTGAAGCTTTGAAAATAACTATAAATAAACTATATATCAATCACTGCATTTTTTTTTCTCAGAAAGATGCAGTAGTAACCTTAACATTTTATTTTAAGATTTAACATTTGTAGATGGTCTAAAGCAAAAGAGTTGTAAAAATTCTGAAAATATTTTAGAGCTCATAATTTGTTTACACATTACATATTACACATTAATGAATAAATCAGTATAGGCTATACAAAATTATTTAATTTACAAGTGTCATGTTTATGATTTTTTTTTTTATTAATGTAAGCTATAGCTTCTGACCTTTAAATCAAAACATACTCATGATTTTATGACATCAATTACTGCTTTATTTAATAAGAAACAGTCTAAATGTTATTTGTGTATTTTACTTCCATTTTATTAAAAGTAGGCCAACAGCGCCCCCTACGGAATTAAAACTCCTTACCGAACGAGCATTAGGGTGCTATTACTGTTTACGCTATCACACACCAAACGCCTAATTTTGTATGTGCATTCTCAGTTTAAATGCAGCGATCCAAAACAGTGAATCTAATCATTCAGGCAAAACTTTGCTTAAAAATGAGTCACACTGCTGACCTGATCTAATCGCTAGCACACCCTGAGCACATGCGAGTTAAAGTATTCCTCTTATCGGCAAGACATATAGGCATAATTTTTCATATAGGGCCGATGCCGATATGTACATTTAAAGCCATTATCGGCCGATTCCGATATCGGTCCGATAATATCGTGCATATATATACATACATACATATATATATATATCTGATCTAGATATAGATCTCTGAATAAGCACTTACGGCAGAGGGATAGTAATGACAACATCATTGAGTTCAAGCCCCTCGTCCTGAAGCTCATACTCAATGTTGACGTCACAGCCACTTCCACTTTCTGATGGCCAACAATTAACTGAGAGCACAAAAGGTACATGCATGATTGAAATGTTTGTTAAAGTGCAGCTCTACTAAATCCTTGAGTTCAATAACTTTACTAATTAACACTTCATGCAGAAGTCAAGACTCACTGGTTAAAGGAATGAGGGACTCATCTGTGCTCTGTAACCTCCATTTCAGAACCCCCAAATCACTGTTGAGAGGAAAGGCCTTGTCCTGGTTTTTCAGAACGATCAGGGACTCGTTGGTGAACAGCTTTTTATCAACATGAGGATGAGTCTGAAGAATAAATAAAACAATGTGAGTCACATGGCCAAGACAAAAGATTTTTGAAGGTCTGAAGGTCACTGAGGGTGCAGTGTTCTTTTCTATAAATATCAGACTGTCAACAACTTTCCCTTCAAAATATATACTGAGATCCTGACATGCTGTGTTGCATCTCACACACACCTGTAGTTGGGCTCCCTTCTTGTCATTGTTGTTGATGAGTATGGAAATGCGGCCATTTTTTTCATCTGTGACTTTCAGAGTGATCATGCCCAGAACCTCCATGTTCTGCAGCCCACCATCCCGACCACAGGTCAGAGATATCTTCTCCTCCACCCTCAAATGTACACTGGGAAACAGAGTTCATAAGCTATTAACAATTGGCATAATCAGAAAATAATATCATTATAATATGAAAATACAATACCGTTTACACAATACAAAAGCTTGTGGTCAATAGGATTTTTTTATATTTTTTAAAGTTTCTGCTAACCAAGGCTGTATTTGCTTAAAAAACTTACAGTAAAAACAATAATATTGTGAAATATTCATATTTAAAATAACCTTTTTCTATTTGAATATATTTTAAATAGTGCTGTCAAATGATTAATCGCATCCAAAATTAAAATGTTTGTTTACATAATATATAGTATACACACACAGAATACACACACATATAATGTAAACAAATATTTTATTTTGGAAGCGATTAATCGTGATCATTCGTTTCATAGCACTAATTTTAAAATGTGATTTATTCCTGTGATACAAAGCTGAATTTCAGCAGCCATTACTCTAGTATTTATTGTCACATGATCCTTCAGAAATCATTCTAATATGATGGTTTGGTTCTCGAGAAAGATTTCTTAAAATTATGAACACTGAAAAAAGAGTTATATATTTTTTTCAATAAGTTACTTTGAAAATAATAGTATTTTGTGGAAACCGTGATACGTAATTTTTTTCAGGATTCTCAGGATAAAAGTTTTTTTTTAGCATATATTTTACTGTCACTTTTCATCAATTGAATTCATCCTTGCTGAATAATATTTCTCTCAAAAATTTCCGACCGCATCACAGCACAGAGACAGCGCTCATTAAGATAATAAATGATATTCGCTTAAATTCTGAATCTGGCAAAATATCAGTGCTGGTACTACTAGATCTCAGTGCTGCGTTTGACACTGTCGATCATAACATACTACTAGAGAGACTGGAAAACTGGGTCGGGCTTTCTGGGATGGTAATCAAATGGTTCAGGTCATACTTAGAAGGGAGAGGTTATTATGTGAGTATAGGAGAGCATAAGTCTAAGTGGACGTCCATGACATGTGGAGTCCCACAAGGCTCAATTCTTGCACCGCTCTTGTTTAGCCTGTATATGCTCCCACTAAGTCAAATAATGAGAAAGAACCAAATTGCCTATCACACCTATGCAGATGATACCTAGATTTACCTAGCCTTATCTCCAAATGACTACAGCTTTCTTACGAGAACTTTCTTCAGTTAAACAAGGAAAAAACTGAGTCATTGCATTTGGAAACAAAGATGAAGTTCTCAAGGTGAATGCACACCTTGACTCTAGGGGTCAAACAACTAAAAATCAAGTCAATTTCTTTTATGTAAAGCACTTTGAATTACCATTGTGTATGAAATGTGCTATATAAATAAACTTGCCTTGCTTTGCCTTGCCTTACACCTCAACAAAACATAAAATAAAAAAGAATGGCAGACATTTAGGCCAAAGTGGGTGAAGATAGAAATCCTTCTCATTATTTTATCTTTGTTATGGACCCTTTTCACAAAACTGTGATAACGCGTTTTAACTGTCATCAGCATCATAAAGTTTTTCAAATTTTCATTTTTTTTTCTTTTTTATGCATGTACATTTATAACATTATATTTTGTATTATATTACCTTTGCATCAAATTACAAAAAACTAATTAACGCTAATGCGAGGGTGTTTCTAATACTGCGTCTATGGGAGAGACGGTAAATTTGACATCGTTCTCTCTTCTGACTGTCATTATCAGTCTCTCTCTCTTTTTTTTTCTTTTTTGACAGTCATGAAAGCATTATCATGGAGTTTTTCTTTTGCTATTTGAGCAAATGGGAATGCAAAAAAAAATACATATATTTGTGGTAGTCTCCCATTCACCATAGTAGATTCACCCATCTATGATGACTTCTGCTGCTGAGAAACCCGGAAATGTGAAAAGGGTCTATTAAAAAAATAAGACCGTTTGGTAACCCACATTCTTCAAAATATCTTATTTTGTGATCAGCACAAGAAAGAAATTAATACAGGTTTGGGACAATGTGAGTGAGCAAATAATGCCAGAAATGTAATTTTAGGGTGAACTATTCCTTTAATGACAAGCAGCAGCATGTTTAGTAGCTACTGTCCCTTTAAGAGCTGCACGCATCAGTTTCTCTCTCAACTGTTTTACTTTCATTTTAGACATAACCAACTGTGTTTAAATGTAAACCTTGTTATGTTTTTGACAGTATTAGATGCTAAATCAATCAAGACGCGAAAAACAACAGTAATCAGGTGCTGTTTGACAGGCTCTGTGCGAGTGCTTCAGGTGTATGCGTTCAGAAAAAACGCATGTCAGAACAGCATGTGAATTAAATGTTTAAGCAGATGCAAATAATGTACTTTCGTGATTGCGCATGACTGGCAGCCCTGTGTAAGTAACTTTGGTAGTGTAGGTAACAGTATAGAGAGTAAAACGTGTCAGATACTGAAATAAAATGAGTAAGTGATACCTCTCTATATTCACTGGAGGCTGAAGGACTTTAGATGCCTCTGATGCCTTCCTTCCTGCACTGGATATGATGATATTTTCTCCTTCTGACTTTAGTTTGTCCACAAAGTTATCAACCTCTTTTCCTTTGACACCCAGCTTCAGTGCTTTACTGGACCCACTCGGCCTACAGGAAGAACGGCAGATTAACTTCTGTATGCTTATGTATTTAGATATATCATAGACCACAGTTACTGCTCATACCTGACTGAAGCAGGAGTCACTTTGGGCTTCTCTGGCTCTATTGTATCAGTGATGATGGTGGCTGATGTGACGCTGCTCATTCCTGAACTTCCAAAACCTCCGAAGCCTGGCGATTTCTTTCCGGCACGTTCAGCATCTTGTCTTGCTCGCTGCAGCTCTTTAGCCTTGCGTTTCATCTCAGCCTTTGCTTCTCTTTCTTGGGTCTGTTACAGTGGAAAATTGAGAAAAACAGAGAAAATTAAGAGTTAGTTCAATACAAACTTAAAGCAGAGAGTAATTTAGCTCTGGATATTTCATTAAACTTAAGAGAATATCGGACCTCTCTGACAGCCCTGAAGACCTTCTCTTCATGCGAGTCCATCTCAGTAAAAGTGCGAATCTGTGCCAGGTTAACATTCTCCCGGTAGCCCAGAGCTACAATCTCATCAAATGCAAATATGATATCAAAACAGTGCTCTGAGATCTCGCTTTCCTCCAGCACTCTGCAATATTCAGGGATCTGGAAAAAACACAGAAATCAATCACTTAATTCAAGACACATCCAAGAATGGCAATAATTGGAAAAATAAAAAAGTAAGTTTTACCACTCGGGAGAAAAGTCTTAGTGTCTCCAAGTCCTCCAGAATGTTGCTGTTCTTTGTAGTGATCAGAACCATGTAGAGTTTCTCCAGGGGCTGGTAGACATAGCGCACACTCTCCGTTTCCACAAAAGTGTGCTGCTTTCCTGTATTCATCAGTTTGGGAAAGGCAGCCAGAAGACCCTCGACACGGGTTCGCGTCATCTCTACGAACTGTCGTGACACTATGGCTTTTCCTGCCTTAGTGCACACCGCCGCTGCCAAGAGCACCTGCAAAGATTTAAGTGACGTTAAAAACCTAATCAGATGAAGCACAATTAAAGACTATCTATCTATAGACATCTATTTCAAAAATGACTATCAAGTTACATTACTAGTGCAAATAAAATAATACAAATGGACCATCAATAGGTAATTTAAGACGAAGTGTGCAAATTTCTGACTTGTAAGTTAAGCTCAATGAGTCAATATAAATGCAAATGAACGTATAATATATTGTTGTTACAGTTAACTAAAACTATTACAAATGTTTTTTTTTTGTTAATTTAAAATAAAGCTGAAATAAAATAAAATAATACCAAAAGTTTAAAAACTTCAGCTTAAAAAAATTATTTTGTAGAAGTTGTTTTGGCAATTAAAAGAAATAAAATCATTACTAAAATTAATACAACTGAAATTTAAATACATTTCAGCTAAACAAAATTATTTAAGAAAAATTAATAAAAATGACAAAACTAAATTACTAAAACTAAAATTAAAATGAAAACTGAAAATATTAAAATAAATGTTAACTCAAAATATAAATACTATAATAGTATAAAAAAATAATACTAAGAGAATGAAGTTTTGTTTGAGCAAAAACATGGGCTAAAACAAAGACATAAAAAATTTGATTTGGATAAATAATTGTACTTTAATAATATTATACAGAAATGCTATGTTATGTTCTAATGTCTAATTATTTTTTTATATAAAACCAGAATTAAAATGTTAGCTATATAGGTTTCATGATCTACAGGTCATTAATATTCCAGTCAACATCTGAATTGTCAAAGTCAGTTAGCTACAACCTGTTATCTGTATAGGCATTCAATATTTAAAAAAAAGACAAAATAAAAGGCAATGTACTATATCAACGTTTTGTCATATAGACAATGATTCGTTAACGTTACTTTAACTGTAATTATCCTGGTGACAATATGATTAGCTAGCTAACCTTAGCTGGCTAGCTGTATCATATATCAAAGACTATCTAGCAACGTTTGTTTACTTTTATAATGTTATTTTATAACAAAAACAGATGGGATAGACACTGTATAGTAACCGACACTAGAAATGAAAAGAGTTTTACACAGTAGGAGTTATGAGCTATAGCGCTAGCTGCTAGCTCCAGCCTGCTAAATACACAAAACAAACAATCATACCATTTCTGATCCGTTTCAGACGAGGATCCGTCAGTGGACTCAGTCACGGACACTGTCTGTCCAGCTGTTTCTACAACACAAAATGTCAGAGAGGTGACTTATGCTCTGTTTTAACAGTAGCATATAGCTTGACTCGTAATATTGAAGAAACAGAGCCACGTCTTCAGAGTCCAACCGGAAAAAGTTGCGCCGTGTCTTCTTCTTCTTCTTGAAATTTTACATTGTATTTATTATTTTCTTACATTTGTTCACTATATTCTGAATATGCACCGCCCATGTAACTCTTTCATCAAACCATATCCTTAAAAACGTAAAATGTTTCACGCTTTCCAGTTCTTGATTATATAATTTTAGTTTTACCTCACTTCCAATTTTTTTCCTTGTAAAAAACATTATCTTTGTTTTGTCAACTGAGAATTTAAAACCCCATTTATATGACCATTCTTCAACTATTGCAATAGCCACCTGTAATTTTTTAACAATAAAGTCAATATTCCTTCCCCTTTTCCAGATTGCCCCATCGTTGCGCCGTGTCAGAAACAGAAGAGAGAAAATACACTACCGTTCAAAACTTTTTTATTTTATTTATTTATTTAGGATGCATTAAATTGATCAAAAGTATTTAATTATTTATTTATTTAGGATGTATTAAATTGATGTTACTTACATTTGTATTTCAAATAAATGTTGTTCTTTTTAACTTTCTTTTCATCAAAAATCATGAATTTTATTTATTTATTTATTTGACTGTTTCCACAAAAATAATAAGCAAATAATGTCTAAAGGATTAGGTGAGACTGAAAACTAGTAATGCTGCAAATTCAGCTTTGCAGTACAGGAATAAATTAAATGTAATTATATATTAAAATCATATGTTAAAAAATAATAACAAAACACTTACTAATAAAAACTAATTAAAAAAAACTCTTATTTTAAAATTTTTATAATATTTCACAATATTACTGTTTTTACTGTAAAAAAGAAGAAAAAAACGTTGTTGAGGGGATGAATTATGAGAAATAAAATTTAGTCCATTTTTAAAGCTTATTTTGTCTTATTTCGAATCATTTTAAGTCACTTTGAGGCCCCTTGGATGTTTTCTGAGGGCCCCGTCCCAATAGTTGAGAACCACTGAAATTTGAAAGAATTTATTTATTTAGAATTTATTTTGATTTCTTAAGTAAAACAAAGAAAAGTGTGAGGTATTTTGATACAATTTTATATATATTTTTAAACCATTTAAAACAAATACGACTTTAAAAATAAAGGGTTTAAAATCTTAAAACAAAATATTTATCTTTTGAATTTTAACATTCTATTGAAAGGCTAAATAAATAAATAGATGTGGTTTATATTGCAACTGCTACAAATCATCTGACGGCCACAGAAGACCACATGTCCTTCCCTGAGAGGGTAATGAAGAAGTGGAAACAACCATTTATTTTTAGATTTTGTTTTTAATGCTGAAAGCAGCTACTGCAACAGTCACGCTTACTTGTTAGTTATAACATGTCACTTTAAGAGGTATGGAAAATAAAATACGAAGCACATTGGGAAAGACTGGAATGAATTATTTCAATAACTACACCCCTGCCATCAGCAATCCAAACTTATATTTGTTTTCCTTCCACGTGTGACAACCATCAACGTGATGATCCATGGTGTCTTCTTACACCACTGACTAAGACAATTTGTCTTACTGTGTCACAGAATCAATGTCTACAAGCATCACATATATAAGTTTACAAGGTCATCTTTATTACTGTCCATTAAGTGCAACAACATCAGCAAAACACATATTTAACTTGGTCTGTTGGTTTAGACCCCATAAACAAGTGTGGCATACTTTACATTCAGATGAACAACATATGCTGAAAAATCACAGATGAGTTCATTATTCCAGCATTTATTTTTATTTATTTTGACCTGGGGATTTATTAACTTCAAAAACAGCGGCCAGTGCTGCACAACATCCCACTTCAATACTGCTTGCTCTCAAAGCCAAAGTTACAATCATAATCCAAGTCAACCACATAATTACATGCAACGTCCAAACGTAGGCCATAAATATAACAAACCAAACCCAGCTCCAATGACAACCTGCATTCACTGACCTAAAGCACTGACTTACTGCGCGTTTTGCATGATATTGTATTGTTCACAATGGACAGGTGTATTTCTGGTTATATTACTTTGGGTCTACTGTGTTACATGAATGCACATGGTCTTAATACAGTAGATGATTCTCTCAGTGGTGGGTTTTGTTTGGAGATGACTGGCAGAGGTGCAGCTGTCAACATGTTTACTTCTGCGCTGGTGGCTTCTCTCCACAGGTGATGGAGATGTTGCGTTCAGGGATGTCCAGTATGTGGCGTGGTGTGCAGATGGTCAGCACACCATCAGAGGACAGAGAAGCGGTGATGGCAACTGGATCTACACCAGCGGGGATCTTGTACTTCCTGTAAAACTCCCTTGCCACAGCGCCATGCTCATCCTGTAACAGAGACAGATACTGTTGCTTCGAACTGAGGTGTATCAGTAACACAATAATGGCCATCAGGGTTATGCACCATTTAGAATTCAGTTGAGAATGTTTTCTTGAATTTGAATTGCATTGAACTGAGGTGGAAAACAAACTAGAACTGAAATTAGAATTTAAAACGCAGAGTTTACGTAAAATGAAACTTTTAACAAGAAAAATGAATGATGTCAAATTAAAACAAAGTTCGAAAGTCTTGATATTTGAAGGTTTTTAAAGGCTTTTCCTTTGGGCATGGCAATTCAGTTAAACTGAAACTCATGAATTGAAAACAAGCTGCATTCTATTTCAATGTTATCTTTTGCCTCCCGAATCTTGAATATTTGATTTCCAACCTTGTTTTTATAACATAATATTACAAAAAACACTATTTAAGTTCAAAATGGTGAATAAAATGAAGGTGAGTTTGTGTTTTGTTACCTGCCGTTCGTCATGTTTCCCATAAATCTCAATAAAATCATCATTGATCTTGACCATCAGTTCGTCTGGAGAGAAGTGCTTCACATCCAGGTTGATTACAAACCGATCTCTATCCATTCTCATCTGTGCGGGAGAATATGGCAAACTTAATATGCAAAATCTCTGAAAACATACATAGTTTCTAATATTGTGACTGGCTTATTTGGAGTTAAGACTTTTCAATGTTTTTAAAAGAGGCTCTTATGCTCATCAAGGCTGTAATTATCAAAAATACAGTAGAACAGTAATGTTGTGAAATATTTGTATAATTTTACATATGTTTTTAATATATTGCAAAATGTCATTTATTCCTGTGATGGCAAAGTGGAATTTTCACCAGCCATTGTGATTTCCTTCAGAAATCATTCTAATATGCTGATTGCTGCTCAACATTTATTATTATTATTATCAATGTTGAAAACATTTGTGCTGCTTAATCTTTTTGTTGAAACAGATTTTTTTTCTTCTCAGGATTGATTGATGAACATAGAGTTTAAAAGAACAGCATTTATTTGAAACAGAAATCGTTTGTAACATTATAAATGTCTTTATTGTCACTTTTGGTCAATTTAATGCATCCTTGCTGGATAAAAATATTAATTTCTTAAAAAAAAAATCGTACTTACCAATTTTTGAATGGTAATGTATACTGAAATTTTTTTTTTTAAATAGTTGAATAATATTATTAACTACTATGAATTAACAATGATTAATTAAAATAATTAAAAAGTGCTGTTAAAATAGTTGTTTTTTGCATGCTCTACCTAACGTTAACAAAATGCATCTCATAGTAAAGTGTTTTCGCTAATGCCTAGATTATATCAACATAAGAAACTGAACTCACCTCTGACATGCCACTGTCCCACCAGTTTGGAAAATGCCAGAAATAAGGTCGATAGTAAAACATGTAGAAAGGTGAAAAAAGGTCACTGTCGGGTAGGTGCTCTCCGAAATACTGGTCATAAATTTGATAAGGGAAGTAGCCTGGGAACCAGGGCCGGCGGTACCAGGGATGTTGGATAGAAATTTCCATTGTATCTCAGCGAAGCGGCTGGAGTTGACAGCAGATCTGCTGCATGTTCTGCTGTGGGCCTGTATTTATGGCCCATCCATAAACCTTATGTCAGCTACCTACCCAGCTACCCGCTGATCCCTCTCCAGTTATGAGCTAAAGTGTTTTTTGCTGCCCTCTTCCCCTCTGGCTCATTCAAACAAAAGGCTATTTAATCACCCTTCACTCTCTCTTAGATCATACAGTCTCAAACGCCGGGGTCTGAATAGTGTTAATGCCCCTCTGCTCACAAGCCTGGAAAAATATTTGCCTGGCTAAGTTAGAATGGTTCTGAGCAAAGCCTCCATGTCAACTGGCCACATCCCCGGCAAACTCTTGTGCCAGGAGGGATTCCGCCCCCCGTGCCCTGAACGGGACATGGCCAGATACTATCTGCTCCCTCCTGGCTGCTATCACAGGAGAACTCAGGCAGAAAGATAATATTATGCCCTAAAATGGACGGGACTGCAGGAATCAGCAAGACTGGTGATCCGCTGTAATTCAGGCGTCATAAATGAGCCCTCTAGGCCAAGAGCATCACCGCCATCCCATCTGAGGGACACAGGTGTCGTGGAATAGGGCTGGAAACAATTGCAGATGCCAGGCCTGTGGCTGTTTTATTCAACAAGTTTGTGATTAAAAACACACCACTGACATAGTTGCATTAAGGAACACTGAGTGTATGTCTGATTAATTCTAGATAATTGGTTCACGCATTCAAAACCAAATTCACCCAGTCATAAAAAAGAGAAAAAAAGGTATTTTTGTGAAATAAATAGTTAAATACTCATATCATAGTGTTATTGAATATACTAAATATAATAGGGCATATATGGCATAAGGCCTCAGCAAACATGCAAGAGTGCTACAAGATGACCTAGACTTATTTAATTTAATTAATTTAAATAAAAAATGATAACAAAAACTGAATTAGATTAATAATAATAATAAAAGGTTTTAATAAAAGTTGACTTTCTATGCAGTAGAAACACGATTTTTAAAATCTACTACATAACCAGAGAAAGCAGGGGAAAAGGGCGGTGGCCAAAAATGGTAGGAAAACTTCAACACCCATAATGCACTGCACTTGAGCAGATTATCCATGAGTGGGTATACAAAAATGCGGAAGTATGATCTGTAGTTTTCACAATATCATCATCCGATGACTTCTGTTGACAAATAAATGGGTATATCTTGGTGCAGGTAAAATGGAAAAATAATACACATTGTCCATTAACTTATACTGCAAACAATGTAATAATACAAAGCTGGTGAAAATCAGTGAACTTAAAAAAGTTTAAAAAGGTCCAGTGTCTTATTTCAATAGTGTAGTATGAAACACATCTCACACAGAAGTCCATTTCAAACCATGAAAATGGGCAGAACAATGGTAAATGTGACCACCTTTAGCAAAAATGTAGGCCCTTCGAATATTGTGTCGGACAGTGGGTTGTCTTCAAGTCAAAAAGTTTGAAAACCACAAAAGAGATCATCACTGTGATTGTACCAGATAACTTTCAGAAGTATATGCAAAGTAGGTTCAGTATATACTGTACATACAAATGCTAATATGCTACGCATGCTAAAAACTAGTACATACACTACTTAACAGTGCATACTAATATGTAGCACAGTACACAGTCATGTAGCCTATTTCTACAATATAGCACAAACTATATCATGCACAGATGACTTCTATGTATTCTTTGTGCAACATTGTGTAGTTATATTTATATATTATATCCATGTACATGTTCATCATGACATATACCTACAAATGCAGTGGCAAGATGGGGGGGGGGTTCAAATGTAAGTGGTTAGACAATGAACAAAATGACTGACTGTGGCTTAGCTTCTCCAAATTATAAGTAGCTTGTAACTTTATCAAGCTACATTTACATACATAGGAGCTTTCCCACCACTGGCCTTGACTCTCTGTAATCTCTTGCAGTAATAGTTTTTTTCTAATTCCACTCCAAATCCACTGCCAATATGATCATCCTGCTCAGCATAAACTGGGAATGTAGCCATTTAGGGATAAATGGTTTTCATGCATAACCATGTCCATGTATATCTCTGTAACTGCACTATTTTTTTCTTGAGCTTTTTTTATATAATAAGTGTATTGTATCAAATTATTACATAGTAGTTAAGGCCACCTAATATAAACTGGGGGACCAAACTTTTTTTTTAAAGTTGTAAATAAAGATTACTACTTCAGTTTTTCTACTGTCTGTAAATGTAATTCAATATGTTACTTGCCTTTTCTTTGTAATTATTTATGAAATTTCCAAGCAATTTCCAAGTGAAAATTGTTTCAAAGTAAACACCAGTTTTTTTTTACTGTAACAAATATCATTAACAATTCTTAACACATTCTCCCCATGGAATAAACATGTAACCCACACACACACACATACATACACGCACGCACACACACAAAATAAAAAGTAAACTAAAAAAATAATAATAAAATAAAAATTCCTAAAAAAAAATCCACCTACAAATTATGTGGATCTAAGTAATTTCCCTCTCAAAATGTCAGAAAAACAAAACAGTCTGACATCATGATTTCAGTAATCATCACTGGAGACAGTGCGGTGGAACAGTATTTTTTTCTCAGATTTTAAGCTGACGTGGTCATACTCAACATCCTCTTTCTTTCTGACTTGCACATACACACACACACATACACACACACACACACACACACACATTCACTCCCTCATTTTGCCATAATACAACAGTATAAGATGCAATTCACACGGTGAATCAAGCACTAATCATAACCATAATGTTTTTGGTTTTATGGAACTGGTTATTTAAGTGTGTCATCTTCACACAGAGGACACATCCAGTCAGCATGGTTTACTGGAGACGCCCATTTTTTCATCCTGCCCACACGCACCCACCCCCCTCCATCCCGGAGCCCACCGCTCTGTGCGAAAGGGAGGGGTGAAGATGGAGGAGGGGAGGGTAAACAGAGCCGGGCTGAACCATGTCTGACTCCTGAAAAAAAAAGGAACAAGGGAGGGGGAAGACGAGAAGCGAAGATAAACAGAAGGGCAGAGAAAAAATACCTTAAGACTGCCTCGAGAGAGGCACAAAAACAGGGAGAATGAGAAACAGGAGTCACAGAAGATGTTGTAGAGATTCAAGAAGGGGGACGGGAGACCATTCAAAAGCTCTTTTCTCCCCTTTTGTGGCTCAGAACTGAAAACAGGATTACCTCATGCTTCTTATCATAGAAACACATGCTGCCTCTGATCGGGATTTTCAACATTGAGTCTGTGGGAATACCCATTTAATCTGGGTTTACAGCACTGTCCAAAGGAAGACCTACCAAACAAGCAGGTTGGGTTCACACGGACCGAGACATTCGCATGGGCTGGGATCTGTTCTCCATCATCATCTCCATCAGACTAGACTGGCAGCTACGTGGACACTGGGGTTTGAGAGCGGGTCTCTGATGTGCACACCCTTTGGACCGGCGCTGTGCCGTCTGCTATGTTGATGACACACTACTGCTTCCTCGAACCCTACGGGTTGGGCTGGATCAGAATGGGAGGTTAAAAGGGCAAATAGCATCATGGGAGCCAAACAAATGAAATGGTATGAATGAAATTCCACAGCCCCCTTCTCTCGTTTTTTTCTTTCCTGTGTCCGTCTTCCATTCCATTCCACTTTGGATGTCCTAGGAAATCAGATTCGTACTATTGTCTATCATTTTCTTCATTTAACTGCAATATGTGTTATTATATGTGGCTGTACATGAATATTATAACTCTCCCTCTGAATGTATGTCTCAATTGTGCCTATAAGATTGATGTGTGGGTGTTGCCTGCTATTGTGAAATCACTTGTAAATGTTTCATTGTGTTAGAGTCATTCATTTATTATAAAACAGGCTACTTTGTCTGTTTGGACCAGCCTCAAAAACAGTAAGTAGGAATTGGATATTCATGGAATATCACACGAGTAAGAGTGATGTTGTTCATAACAGCATGGCTAAGAGGTTATTTACACAGAACATGTTTTTGCATTGAAAAACGTGAGATACAGGGTAGATAAATAAAAAAAATGCAAGGTCTTGAGACGTACTTTGTAAATGTTGAACTTCTTTTAAAACATGCAAGACACAAGCACACATGCATGTTTACATCTAAAAAAACCATAAAAAACACATTTTGTGTGAATGACCCCTAAAGGTGCAAACACCATTTACATTTTGGCGAATTTTCAAGGGCAAAATCCAGTCATTTTAATAAGACATTTCGTGTGAGCCCCCCATCCAGATTCAGGCCAACAGCACAGGATAATGCTTTTATGCAACAGTTCAATAAACAAGAAGTTAATTTAGAATAACTTACATTTTAAATACAATATATTGGCAGTTACTTTGCCTATTTTTGCTCCGCCAATAAAAAACATACCCAACAACGTTACGAGTCTCTGAGCAAAACCCACAATAATGGCCTTACTGAATAGATCAGTGTTCAACAAAGCAGTTGAGAGAATGATTCAGTGATTAATTCAGAAAGACATTCAGCGGTTTGTTACTAAATGAATCATTGTTTGGAACAAATTGGTTGAGTATATGATTCAATGACTCATTCACAAAGACCTTTAGCTGTTTTGTTCCTTAATGAATCAGTGTTTTGAATGAAATGGTTGAGTGAATGATTCAATAACTCAATAAGACAATAACGTCACACTACAAATTGGCGTAAATATGCAAGCTGCAGAAAGAGTTACTGAAACGTCTTCTTATTTTATCCCCACAGCTTGGAACAAAATAAAATGGGTTATGAAACTAATCCTGTGAATAGGTTTCTGTTGCAAATAAACAAAACAAACCAATTGTCCATAATGCATTGTGCATGTAAAGTACAGTGCAGAATTAATGGTTTGAAATTAACCATTCAGATTATATTTTATATCTGGAGTGGTTTACTATAAATCAGCATGCTCCTCGTATAAATAATCAACATTCAGTAACATGACACCCCTCAGAGCAGCATTCTGTTGTAATTTCATGCCTTTGTACACATCCCTTTATGTAGTCATTTTCAGAAGCTTAATCAAGAAGATGTAATCCTGGTTAATAGTCCTTATCAAAATGTCATAATCAGTTTATGCAAACAAGACTGAATTGATGACACTAATCAACTGGGAGAGCTGCTTTCTGTCTTATTCTGTGTGACAGACTTCATTTCTTTGTCAGAATTATCTCAACTTCAATATCATATTCCCGTGCCAGAGGAACAGCTAGGGGTGTTGGAGATAGTCTCTCATTTCATCTTTACTGAAAACAGATGAATAACATGTGGCTTAGGAATGCTCTGGAACTGTATTAGTGTGGTTTGAAACTGAAAACCTGGATGAGAATGGTGACATGTCTATTGTAACTGGAATTTCCCTATTTTTTAGTTCAGTTACATGTGATTAAAGTGAACATAATATACCTTACGTACACAAAAGGCTTTCATTGTCATCAAATTACTCCAGGTGGTTACATGATAATTAGGACCATTCAAATGGTTATCTCCTTCACTGATTTTCTGCAACATTTCTCCAGTCTCAGTTCATCCAGTCCAGCACACACACCCAAGGAGGAGTATATTATTGCCAAATCTGAAGATTCAGGAGAGATAGTGGGAAACCACACGGAGCAACCACAAAGCCTAGGTAGGATGTTTTTCCTACTTGACCCTACTTTCTATACTGTTTCTATACTTTTCTTATGTTTTGTTGCATTTGTTTCCTTTGAAGAGGATGTAGTGAAATCCTCAGCCACCGAGCCGTCTCCTGGCCCAGAGCATGCTGGGAAAGAGGAAAGCAGCACATGGGAGGAACAGCTATGTGCCCAGCAGGAACAGTTGGAGAAGGAGATGCAGGAGACCAGGAAAATGGTGACAAGGCTTCAGGTGAGTTAATTGTACACATTTATATGGGTGTTTTGCTACATCAGGCTTTTTATGTCAAATTATACAAAAATTAAAAATAAGATTAATTTCAAGTTACAGCCAGAAAGATTTTTTTATTTTGTTCTGCATTAAAATTATAATGCACTAAAACTGATCAATAGTTACAGTAAAGACATAATGTTACAAAAGAAATACTGTTTATTGAACTTTCCATTTATTGAAGAATCCTGAAGAAAATGTATCAGTTTCCATAAATCCCTTTTACACAGTAAAACGGTTTTCAACGTTGATAATAATAAGAAATAATTCTTGCACATCAGCATATCAGAATGATTTCTGAAGGATCACGTGACACAGAAGACAGGAGTAAATATGAAATATGAATACTACATATTAAATATGAATATAAAATATTTGTTTTGAAATTGTAATATTTCAAAAATAAATCTTACAGATCCCAAAACTTTTGATTGGTGTATATAATATGAAAATATGATTTAACTGTGTATTTATAATACATATGCTAATATAATGCTATACAATTATATATTTTTTTAATATTAATATCAAAAACAGAAAATAATTAAAAATGTAATTACTACCAATATCATTTTCAAAGGCTGCTTTTTTTTGCTGGGTATCAACGTTTTTGTAAAAGGCATCTTATATATCTAATGCAACTAGAAGAGAGATAAAAATCCAGATAATAAGGAGACCGATAAGGAAGATACAGCTTTAAAAAAGAAGCTGGTTAGTCTAATCATCAAACAGCATCTGAGGCTGATCACATGATGTCTGTTGTTTGGACGACTCTTGGTTCAACAGCATATGTTCACAGCGAGTGGTCTAGATTTACTCACAGTACCTCAGTGCTTTAGAAACCTCATGCTCACTGTACACGTCTTCATTCAGGCCTTACTGCTGCATGGGTCTCTACCTGAGGACGAGCAAACATCTACTCTGAGCTTTGGAGACAGTACCAGCTCAGAGCAACAGCTGGTAATCCATCATTCTGCTTGTCTGTGCTTTCCTAGGAATAGTGTGAGAAACTGTGCATGTCTCATTTACAGTCTATTATGGTAATGACATATTTGTTTTATGCTGCTATTGAAGATTTTAATCCGCAGTCGTCTGGACCAGAGTATGGAGGAGTCTTTAGATCTGAAGGTAAATTTAAATTCTGAAAAAATTATTATTGATAAATTACTGATGCATATAAAAGACAGACAGACAGACAAGACAGACAGACAGAGAGATAGAGAGATAGATAGATAGATAGATAGATAGATAGATAGATATTTTAAAAAGCTAAATATTGCAGTTTGTGTATTGAATGAGAGATGTAATGTGTTTTTTTGCAGAGAGAACTTTTAAGATACAAGCAGGATGCACGTAATCTGCAGGCTATTAAGGTGAGACCATGTGAAAATGTGTGTAACATGTTTATATATAAAATGTTTGTGTGTGTTTGTATATAATATACAAAATATAATAAAAATTAAAACTAGATATTAATTTCTATTATTATATTATTATTATATTATAGAAGTGTGGATAATTATTCACTTCTTTAATTTCATCATTAGCTTTTGCAGTGTACACCAGATTTGTTGCCATTTGGGATAATTAAGGTTTGTTCCTGTGTCTGTCTGTCTACCCAGGATGCCTTGCAGCAGAGAATGTCTGTGCAGGAAGACTCAGTGCTGCAGCTCAAACAGGAGCTGCTCAGATCCAGCATGGCCAGAGAGGAGCTGGAGGGACAGAATGTGAGTCTGACCTCAACTCTAAATTAAAATTTGTAAAAAATTATAAAAACAAATACATGCAAATGCATTTGATTCTTCTTTATAAGTGTGTCAAATATATGAAGGTTTATTTTATTTTTTAGGTGGAACTAGAAAGGAAGCTGAGCGAACGAAACAGATTGCTGAGTGAATACAAAGTAGGCAAATTCATCCTAATCATATGCTTGACTTCATTTAGTGTTCACGTTAGTTCTCTGCCGGTTTTGCTGCAATTTTTTTGGTAACCCGCTGGTCTATATAGTACATTCATGAAAATACTTTTTCTGTCACATGCACTTGTCTCTGTAGAAAGAACTCGGGCAGAAAGACAGACTTCTTCAGCAGCAGCAGTCAAAACTGGATGATGCACTGCGCAGGATCAGTGAAAGCTATCACAGGGTAACTGAATGAACTACTAGGGCAAAATGGGGCCTATTTATGCGATATTTGTACATCCTACCAAATTTTTATATTGTAATAATACATAAACGCTCTGTAGCTGTAATTTATTACCTGACCTTCTTAAATGTATTTAGCTTTATATTTCTTAGACATTCCCTGATTCCCATCAAATGTGGATTACTGTAATTTGTAAATTTGAAGTGTTCTACATTAACAATACCAAATTGCCTGCTCCAGTTGTCAAGCTGTGAGAATAATGGCTACAGTCACATGATGGACACATCCTCCGCTGTTTTCCAACACAGAATGGTGAGTCATGTCATTCTTCATTTTAAAAAGAATTTGCTTAATTTGTTATAAATGTGTGCATTGTTTGTTCTCTGGTTCTGGCTGGATGTGTGCATCAGGCGGATGAGCTACAGCTGGTGCGCGATGCTCTGCGCAGTCTGAGGGACAATTTCAGCGGTCATGACCCACAGCACCACACACTGGACACACTGGAGCAGGGTGTAGCCAGTCTGGTGGACCGCCTCCACAACACAGAGAACAAGAAAAGGCAGGAGAGAAAGGCAAGGCCAAACTTTACCTCTATCCAATTCTACATTACAGTAAATATGCATTAAAGTTGCTATGAAACGGAAGTAGCGACAGATATTTTCTAAGTCCGTCTAAGTGTACAGTGTAATACAGGGACTTGGTTCTATGAATCATGATTCACAAACACACTGCAAAATCCCAATCTAAATCAAATGATTCGCAATCCATGCTCCGAAGTTCCGATCTGAATCCAAAAATATTTGCGAGTTCTGATCTAAATCAAATGATTCGTAAACCATCATTTCAGATCGGGACTTTGGAGCACAATCACAAATCTTTAAATTCGCAAAATGATTCACGAACACACTACAAAGTTTTAATATGAATCAAAAGATTTGCGAACCCGCTACAAAGTTCTGATCTACTGTAAATAAAATGGTTCGTGGTACGTGCTCCGAAGTCCCGATCTGAATCAAATGATTCACGATACGTGCTTTGAAATCTTGATCTGCGACAAATGATTCACAATACGCGATCCAATTGGAGTGCTTTGAAACAGTGAATAATTTTGTGACGCAATGGTTTAACTGATTCGGAGTTTGGAAAAGCTCAGTTTCAAGGACGTACTTTTCTAGCATATCAATGGCATGACCTATTTCAGATTCAGCCGAAACTACAACAACAGTGGTTACATATACATATATTTAATTGTTTGATCAAAACTATAGGGACAATTTAGTAGTTGCTGGATATTGGTAGGGACATGTCCCAAGCATCCGTACAACATTCTAAACCATTGAATGTGGGCATTGCACCCAAAAGTGGAGATGAACATGAGCCTGCAGGGTAGGGTTTACTGGGCTAAATATTGTAACGGCTATTTCGTACATCTAACAGGCTACCAAGTCCTATCTACTTGCAAGGGGAAATTCAGAAATTCTCAACTGCTTGCCACACTCACATTTAATTACATATTTCAGAACAGCAACAACTGACATTAAAGGAATAGTTCACCCTAAAATGAAAAGTTTGTCATCATTTAATCACCCTCATGTCGTTTCAAACCTGTATGCGTTTCTTTCTTATGTTGAACACAAAAGAAGATATTTTGAAGAATGCTGGTAATCAACAACATGAAGGTGAGTAAATGACAAAATTGTCATTTTCGGGGGAACTATTCCTTTAACTTTCACATAAACATGGTTTCTTATGCTCAAATAGCATTAAAAAACTCAAATTTCAGACTGGACCGACAACTGGAACGCGGACTGTTTTCTATGGCAAACAGAGAACCTAATGGCAGCTGCAATGTTGCAACAACTTTACCAATTTGCGATGGCGCTTTTATTTAGAAGGCAGGACTTATTCCTCCATACAGCACATTGAGTTTTCTCCCATTCATAAGTGACTGCAGCATCTTTGTATATCTAAAATCTTTTGGAGAAGTCCTGCATACATCCCCAGAAAGAAGTCTGTCGTTTTAGTTATTACAAGGTCAAAATATTTTAAAATATATGGACCGATAAATTGTTCACAAGTTCTAAAACATAGGAAAATAGGATGAATTTTCATTTCATGCCAACTTTACAAACTTTTGTACCACCACAGGGTTCAACCAGGTCTCCTGGACGAAAAGCCAATCACACAGACCGAGAATCATGGCCATCAAGCTCAAGTAGGTCGCTACAATGTTATTCTGCCAGAAGCTCATGCAGGGTCTCACTTTTTAGACCAATTAATGGCTTTTCTGTAACCTTTATCTAATTTACATGACTTAAACGCTTGTTTTCATTATTGTTTTTCCAGAGATGGCTCATTCTCACAGTAGCCCTGTTCTCAGTGCGGCAGCCTCAACCAAAGTACTCTACTACACAGATCGCTCTCTCACACCCTTCCTAGTCAACATCCCTAAGAGGTGACATCAATAATGACATCATAGCATCATTGTATAGAGATTTAATACACAATTCTCCTGATCTAAATATGAACCATTTATCGATAGGCTGGGGGAGGTTATGCTACAGGACTTCAAGGCAGCTGTGGATAGACATGGCAGTTTCAGATATCACTTCAAATCTCTGGATCCAGAGTTTGGAACAGTGAAGGAAGAGGTAAAATCACAACCAATCAGGAGTAATTCAATATTCCAACATATCAGTATTGATTTTCTCTAAATGTGTGGCATCTTTCAGGTGTTTCAGGACGATGCTGTTATTCCTGGATGGGAAGGGAAGATTGTCGCATGGGTGGAGGAGGATCATGGAGAGGGGAGATAGAGCATGAGGATTTCAATCCATTCAGAATGTGTTTTACCCTACATATACCTCATCCCTGCAAAACTCTGAAGCCTTTGTCCTGTCCTAACTGTGAATCTCACTGAACCAGTTCACTATGTCATTACAGCAGGCACGTGTTTGTAAAATTGTGTATATGCATTTTGAAGAATGAAAGAAGAATGTTTTTTAATGTTATCAAAAAATGGTTTACAGCTAAATGCAGATTATGTTTTTGAGTGTATTGAGGTTACGGTACATTTTGTTTTGCAAAAGCTAGTATATCAGCAATGCCATTGTGATAAGTGACCAAGAAAAGAAGATTATTTAAAACTGTATGTGTCTTGTGCAGTGAACAAATAATAAACATGTTGCATTAGTTGCCAAACTGTGACAAGCATGTCACACATTGTGTGCATGTATTGCCCTGCCAGAAAAATGCCATTTTAAGAGAACATATCATCAAAAATGTCTGCACATTCACATTAATATATTTTTAATTAAAATGTATGTCAACCTTTCTTGACTATCGTTTGAAAATAAGGGGTGGTAAAAGCAGGGACCACTTTGTTTGTAAAAATTTGTAACATTTGAACATACTGAAATATTCCTTTTGAAAATGATTGTACTTTTCCTATCAAGTTTGCATGTCTGTTCGCAGTGTTTGGTATCTGTGTTGTAAATGCAAATGCAGTTGACACTTGTTCACCTTTTATTAAAGGCTTTCTGTGCACAGATGGAGGCTTTTTTGTGTGTCATATTGGTTATCTGCTGATATTAGAGACTCTTTTGGTATTGGATATTTAATTTATATGTTTTTTTTTATTTTTATTTAGTTTATACTCATTTTCCATACTAACATTTACTTCATCATAACTAAAATTAAATATCCATTTTTCATACTGTACTTTACACTGTTGTGATGTCTAAATTCACTTTAAAATGAGATTTTAGTTTTAAGTGTTTTATTTTTAAATTATTTAAACAAAATAATTTTAACATCAAACAATTATTACAATTAATAATAATTTTATTTTGACAGCAATAACATGGAATAATTGTTGGCTTATAACAGAATTTAGTTTGGTGCATCCCTACTTAATCTCTATAATTGTCTTAAAATTGTATGAACAGATGTCTGTCGTTTAATAAAATATACCTGTTGAGGCCAAAAATGATGCATATTATTATTGATGTAACCATGAATTTCATTGCATGATTAATGATCCTGGAGACAACAGTTTCTGGATAAATAAGTGTTCTCATAACACAGCCACTGTAACATTTAGAATTTGTTTCTTCTTATTAAACGTTGCAGTGCATGTCTCCTCCTTGACCAACTCAGGAAATTGTAGATGAAGATAATAAAGTTCTTCTACTTCCAGGAGAATATCACCCTAAATAATAAAAACCAAGCCCTTATTGAATCCACAGCACAAAGAAAAACCTTCAAAAATTATGAACAATATAAGGCCTGTGCAAAGGTTAAACCAGAACGGTGGAAAATTCAATTTAGTTCCAACAGGATAACAAAAAAACAGATAAAATTCAATTAAATTCAATTCAATTAAAACCCTACACAGTTGACATACTGGGAACACTGACCTGAGAGATGCTGAGCTGGCACTGTGACACAGATCTCACCCCAGGAAGCTCAACGTTCAGCTGCAGGCTCCTAGATGAGCTGCTGCCATCAGGACAGACTGTGAGATGATGCTTGGGTTGTTGTGGCTGCGACTGGTCTGATTCTGTGCTGGAGATCACCTCAATGAGACCTGATCGGGCTGGTTTATTCTCCTGCTCGATGTTCAGTTGGATGCTTGAGTCCTCATTACTCTCAGCCAGCCGCAGTGAGGAGATCTGCTGTAGGAGTGATGGGGCTACACAAAGAGAGGTAGAATCACTCAATGTTGCACTGCAATCCTCAAAATCACTTCATTATGGGATGAAGCTCAGACTGTCTCCAGGTTTCAAAAGTATATATTTTACCTGGTTCAGCTTGTGGGTTTTTGACAGAAGATTTGCACATTTGTGGTGACATGAGACGCTGCTTCAAATCCTGAATTCTGCCTTTGATTTTGTCTTTGGTGAGTTTGTAGCTCTGGGACAGATTCAGATTATGCTGCTGCTGGATGAAGTTCAGAGCAAGTAGGTGAAGCTTCTCTTTCTCATGTTTGTCTTTCTCTGCCATCTGCAGAACCTCAGGGTTGAAGGCAACATCAACAACACTGTATTGCTCTGTAAAACACACAGGAGATTAGATATTAATATAACGTTAAGAATCAAGTCTAAGGAGATTAATCAAAGGAGAAAATCAAGGAAGTTAATCAAGGAGAAAATCAAGTAGGTTAGTCGGTGAGTTACTTAGACTGGAATATGAACCAATGCATGGAACAAATGCCACCTAAAAAGTGAGTCTTTTGGTTGGAAAGAAAATATTTTGAAAACATTTAATAATTTTAATTGTTAAGGATGAGATTTTTCTACCTTTCTCCTCAGTCACTGTCTCCAATCGTCCTCCACACACAGGAACAGGATCACTGTAAGATGTGGGCGCTGGTACACGTTTCCAACCGCACATGTTAATGTACAATATTCCTTCCTTTGGTCCCTAAAAAAGTAATCAGAGAGAGTCTTTTTTTAATTTCTAGACCCTACTCAGAAATTATTTCAAACTATTTGTACATGCCAGCCATTTTATGTGGCAGCACCGTGCTTCAGCGTTGGTATCAAAAGCTAATATCATGGTGACCATACTAAATGATAACCACATTCATGTAGCTCCTTCATAGTATTTAATGCACTTAAGGAACATATGGTATTACCATGTTACCATGTAAAAAAAAAAGGCAAATGTAGCGAAAGGCATGTTTATGCAATAATAAGGCCTCTTAAATTGCTCTCATACAGCTGTAGTGGTATTTTTTGTTTGTTTGGCTCTATAAAATAGGTCATAACAGAGTCTCATCAAAGGTTAAAGGTGTAGTAGTTTACCAGAAGAGGAGTGCGGATGCAGGCTTGCGGCTGCGGCGGTGAGTGAAAGTCCGCTCCCTCCCGTAACTGGCGTTCAATGAAGGTCCTGTACTCCTCCGGATTATTCTGAGACATGTCATCTAACATCGACCAAAACTGATTCACCTGCTGCAGAGCTGCCTTATTATCATAGCCAGGGATGTCCATGCTCTAAACGAACCGAACTACTGTAACAACTAAACGAAATGCTAGTTAAATATCCAAGTGTACTCACGTTGCTGAAGGATAATATGAAAACTGTTTGGAAGTAGACGGATGTTTAGCAGCTACAATATTTAGTAACAAATGCTTGGAATATTGGTGCAAAAAAAACAAAACAAACAAAGTCTTACACGACAATGATTTGTAAAAGCGCTAACGTTAGTCACTCCAAGGACAAGCTTTTCGCCCTTTCGAAACTCAAACGTTACCATAGAAACTAATCTAACACATGCACTGTTCCTAGTTTTCCGATAGATGGTGTTGTTTAACGTTACTCAAAATAACCCTTTCCATAGACCTACATGTTGCAAGGGGCATTTAGATTATTTCAGATTTACATATTAAGTAAATTTAGACTCACCAAAACATTTCAGTGCTATAACCTTTCCTGTACTACAGCTTCCCCTGTAAAAAAAAAAAAAAAACACACACGTGACAGGTGTTCTGGAAGCTCATGCCAATTGAAATGATTTATATTTTCCTTAAATACCTGAAACGCCATAAACTCTCCAAATTGCTTTGGTGTTCTGAGGTGATTTGGACAAATCCATCTGTGTAGTTTGGCCCAATATCAGTCAGATTCACCCCTTTGTGCTTTGATAATCTGAAAGGAGATATTATTTGACAAATCTCACCACTTGCAACACCTAATTATTAATATAGTTTATTCTCATATCCTTCAAAAACTAATTTCTTGCTGTTGACTGTAGTCAGATCATGCACTACTTTACCACACTATCACTGTGCTTTTTCATTTTTGGAGATTGACAGGATTTTTCACTTTCATTTTATGGAAAAAGCTGTTTTTGGAAACGGCTCCATGATTCTGCAAAATATCTCAACAGTAGAAACCTAACAGGAGAGTTGACAGAACTTTAATTTGTGGGTGAACTATTGCTTTAATATTCCTTGAAGTGTCTATGCTGCACACGTCACATTTTGAATTAGAAGCGAACGTGACTTCAAAGTACATTTCAACACTGCTGTCACTCTATGAATGATTGACCTACAGAAAGCAGCCACAGCCTGGTAGTCAAGTGAACGGTGCTGAGAGCTGCAAGTGTGTGTGTGTGTGTGATTCAGCTGTCAGCATGCTCACCTCAGATAGCCAGCTGTCGACATACAAGCGTTCCCAGAGAAGAGTTCCACCGCTCGTAACATACGGGCAGCCACGTCTGGAGCTTCTCCAGCTGGATCTCCAGAAGAGAGTTCTCAGCACTGATCCTGTAAAACACTGAGCCCCATTCAGTCAAAATCACTCCTAAAACAACATACTGTAGCACAGTGGACAGTAGCCTACTGCGGGTTATATGATATTTTACCTGAATTTGTTTAGAGGATATATTTCAAATAAAAGCATTTGTTGATATGTTGACAACTGCCGGTACAACTCAATCCACTGTGTTACAAAGGAGACTGTAATGGGTGAATTCTTGTTCATTGCAACACGTTCTCACTCCCAGCTCGTCACATATTGACGCTTGGTCAGGACCCTTTGGCATCTAAGGGTGTATTCACACCTGTCTTGTTTGGTTCGATTGAATCGAACTCAAGTTCGCTTCCCCCTTTGGTGCGGATCTTTTGGGCAGGCGTGAATACAGCAATTGCACTAGGGTGCGCACCAAACAACCGTACCGAGACCCAGCAGACTCGGGTGCTTTCACACATGGCCTGTTGTTTCGGAACCTGGCGCGTTTCCCCCCTTAGCTCGGTTCGTTTGGGCATATGTGAACACGGCAATCGCGCCCGGATCCGCGCCAAAACAATCGGTCCGAGATCGCCTGAACGAGGTGGTCTCGGCTCGATTGAAAACGAACTCTGGAGCGGTTCGGTTGTAGTGAGAAAGCAATCCGATCCAACGGACCAACGAACCAGGCTATATCACAATGTATAATGGGAATAATTACGTAAGTTCCGTGAAAAGCATTAGCTTTGTTGTTTTGCTAATACCTCAAAATGAACCTGTGAATGTCTGTGGGTGAGCACGTCTTTGCCATTCAAAAATTAAAGCGCACTTTTTTTATTTTATAATGCCGTTTTATTGCTCTTCTTTGTAGTAGGTGCATTTTTAAAAATGTTTTTCCAATCAATCCTGGACTCCTGCTAAAAATTATAAATTATTATAACGACAGCTACAAAAAACAACAACAATAAACCCGCAAAACTGTTATTGTTCCATCCTGACAGATGACAGCCGTGACAGCTAAGTGTAATCCCGGAAAATAAACCGTGGAATTTTGACCAATGAGAGAACAGTTTACTCGCGTGTGACCTGTATTAACAAATTTGGTCTTTTTTTATGTTATAATGCCGTTTTATTGCTCTTCTTTGTAGTAGGTGCATTTTTAAAAATGTTTTTCCAATCAATCCTGGACTCCTGCTAAAAATTATAAATTATTATAACGACAGCTACAAAAAAAAACAACAATAAACCCGCAAAACTGTTATTGTTCCATCCTGACAGATGACAGCCGTGACAGCTAAATGTGACTTGTATTAACAAATTTGGTCCGTTTAGAAACATTGCCATATGAAAGCAAACCGCACGAAGAATAAAAAGCAACATTGTAATAATTTTAATCCCTGTTTCGGAACAAAGCAATCGATCTACATGTGTGAAAACAGGTGGTCTCGGTCCGCTTCCAAACCAACTCTGGTACGGTTGAATAACCAATGAATGGATGTCCTTAGCACACGTGTTGTTTTGTTTACAGTTTCTGGTTCACTTGCAAAAAGAGCAGTGTGAAAGCAACCCGCACCAAATCCCCCTTTTAGCATCATTTTTCGACGTGCAGGGTCTTCCGTTGCTTTAAATAAGAAACCCTTGGCGTCAATATGCCGACGCGAAAGGTACTGGGAATTTTATCGTCATTAATAAATTATATATTGGGTAATAATATGCCATTATTGCATATAGTTGGGGTGTGATTTTTAAATGTAAACAGTCACAACAGTTAATTTCTACTTCCTCTCCCTTTAGTTTGCTTCTCTTGTTTATGTGTTTGTTACAGCTTTCGCTGGTCATTGTTTATGTCACTTTGTTTAAAGTGCCAGTGAGTTTGGATGAATGTCCACTGCACTGTTTACCTGCTGGCTCTCTGTTGTTTTCACAGAATGTGCAAAAGAATGTGGGTCTGCCACAGAGATGTCCTGGGTTACATTGCAGAAGGACGTGTCTTTAGTGTCTCCTAGGCTCGCAGGGCTCTGTGCTGAGTTTGGCCTTAAGATAATTTTCACTGTGGGACATTAAAGACATTATTTTGAGTGCTCTTTGTTTCTACATTATAAGTGCACAAATTTAAAATTGTTAATCTTTTTAATTATTTAACTTCTTACCTACGAACCAAACACCAGTGACAACACCTCCCAGCAGACAAAGTACACAAAGAGCTGCAAACACTTTCACCAATTTATGGGCCGACACTTTGCCAGACACTATATGAAATAATAATAGTTGTTCAACAAATATCCAAAAATCAAAACAACACTGATTGATAACCATGCAGTTATATATGATTTTTCAGGTGAAGCTTATAAAGAAGAGTAATACTGAAATGTATCTACAGTATAATATAATATAATATAATATAATATATAGTATAATATAATGTAATACTAGTATAAAATAGTATAAACATTATAAAAATATTTTAATGACCTTTACAAATGCTTTTAAAGGGACAGATGTCTCCTCAGGTGTGTGTTAATAAAAGACTTGCCTGGATGGAGAAACTGTAGCTCTCTGATCCAGGAGGGATTATTCTGGCCCGTCTCAATCCTGTCCACCTGCAGATGTTCTGGATGGAAAGACTGTCTGACCACCACAGGATTCTCAATCGCTGCCATGGCTTCTCTACTGAGACTCTGTAATAGAACCACTGATATGACCAATGCCAATAAGCCATGCTAAAAGAGATCTGATCACTGATCTATATATATGTGTGATGTAAATGGATCAATATTGACTTCAGAATTTGCATTCAGAATAGTGTTCCTGTTTGCACTGTTTTTTTGTTTGTTTTTTTGCAAACAAACATACTTTGTCAACATTTTTATAGCAAACACAATACAATTAGAATGCATTGCCAATTACTGACAGGCTATATATTTGTGACAAATTGTAGGAGGTTGTAGGTCATGTGATAACCTTTCAGTTTAAATAGGTTTATGCTTGCATGTGTACTATATCATACAATACTTTAGAAATTAGAACACAGTTTTAAATACAGCATGAGCTAGCAAGGAGCACAACACTGGTAAATGTGTTTTGTTGTGAATATCCTTTTGCTGATCTAGTGATCTTGTACACAACAGTAACAAAGTTAAAGCTATCATATTGTCAGGTATTACTGTAAAAAAGAAAAATGTAGAAAAGTAGCAGTGTAGTGATACTCTATGTGATGAGTTGATTACTACTTCCTTTGTTTACGTGTTTTGTTAACATATAGACCTTTTTCTTCGCTTCTCCATGGAGGGCGCCATAGCGGCGAGGAGCTGTCCAAATAACTCTGTAACGCCTAACTAAACGCATCAAGCTGCAACCGGAAGTTCGAAGCATCCTCCATACGCGTACGCGTAAAGCATAATGGGTAATTTCGCGTTCCATGAAAAAGGTCTATACAATAAAAAAGTTGTCAAGTAACCAAGTAATCCAAGTCAAATAACATTATAGTTTGTCACGAAAGATCTGAAATTATCCTGTAAACAACAGAATATGTTTTCATAACAATAAATCGTGTTTATTTCAATGTAAATGAAGAATTCATAAAG
>NW_015546187.1:167076-173949 GCF_001515605.1 Sinocyclocheilus anshuiensis | reverse complement strand
ATGCAGACATTGTCTTAATCTGGCCAAACACAGCACATACTGCTAACAAAAGAAGCATATTATTAGATATGCTTCTGTATTTGAGCATAATGGGAGAAACTCACCATGTTTTGGTTGTTTGGATCCAGGGGTTTCCTGGCGGCAGCTGCTCGGACTCTCTCTCTCATCCGCTCACCTCCATCACAGCAGAGATGCTGCACACCAGCAGCTGTCTGACCACTGAGCAGAATGCAACTCTGGATTTTCACTCCACAAAGAGACAATGAGGTCAGCAGTGGAGCAAAGAATGAACCCGTTGTTTTACCAAGGGGGTCATGGGGCCTATCCTGACTGCCTGAACCAGCCCTTTGTAGGATCAAACATCTCCAAAGATATCTATCTGTCACTGATAGGATACAGGCTGCGTAGCATCACCTTCACCTGTGACAGAGTCCACTATGCTGCATAACTTATTACCTGACAGTTCACAGCTTCTATGGAAAAAAACGTTGTAATTACAGTACTTGAAATGTCACATTTCTCAGGAATTTCACACTGATAGAAAGCACATGCTGTATAAACAAAGTAACATTTGGTGTCTCTGCATTGGAGGTCTGTCTCAGTTATCAACAGTAATACAGTAGGTTTTAAATGTTCAATGGGAACAGCCGGAAAATATTACCAAAGAACAGATCGTTATGATCATAGTGTATTTGTGAATTTAGTGATTTCACGAGTTTATGTGCCCATATAATCTTAGTGTAAGTAGTAAACAGATTTGGCTTGCTGTCTGCTATAGAGGGGCTCAGAGAGGATATTCTACTCGAGCTCCGATTGCCCCCTATAACAGGCAAAATTGTACAAAAAAGGAGGAGGAGGAGGGATGCCGAAAGAACTAACAACGGGAAGGGGTAAGAAGCTGGTTTTGGACCTTGGTATTAATTGGAAGATTAGATGGGCGTACTCCTCTTGAAATTACGTTTAATAACTTCACTTCTTTAAATATATCACTGAGAGAGACAATGTGTCAGATGCTTTGACAGAAATCATCCTCCCTTAATGAAAGGGTTTTTAAATTATTTTTAACAAATACAAAATATGCACATCCAATACCCAGACTTGGGCTCAGGTGCAGGACAAATCACACTGAACAAAAACAAAAGGTTATATGTCTACACACTGAGATTCAAAAAAGTTTATTAAACAGCACAACGTTTTGCCCAGGAACAATTAGTTATGCTATATCTATTATTATTTCATCTGCATGTGCCCTTAAATTTAATTTAATCATTTAGTAGACTCTTTTATCCAAAGCAACATGAGGTGTTATTCACGTATTGACCTCAAGGTTCTAAATAAATAAGAGCATTAATGCCAAAATAAAGTTATTTTACAAGATTTGCTGAGTTTCTCGTCTAGAGTCTCCTGCAGCTCTTTAGCTCAATGAAGTGCTCCAGCTCTTCAGTCTGCTTCTTCTGCCTTAATGGATCACATCAGATCAGTGAAGAGCTCAATACTGTCAGCTTTCTCTGATGCACTTTATCTTAGACTCAGTCTTCTGAGTGTTTCATGTGTTGTATTCTCTTCATTCTGTCCTGGATAAACTTTGCATCTTTATCAGCAGAGGCTACAAACACAACAGAATAAACAGAGTTTAGATTCAACCCTAATCAAACACCTGATCCAGCTAATCAAGTCCGTCAGGCTTATTTGAAAACTAAATGTTATGTGTGTTGGAACAGGTTTGGCCCTGCAGGAACTGAGTTTGACACCCCTGACTTAGAACGTAGACAGTGACCTCTCGTGGTGAGTAAGAGATACTGCATGAGCAGATATGATACAGTGCTGCTAAAGTAAAAAAAAATTACAAATAAAAAATCCCAGTGCGCTTTGGATAAGGGATAGCTTAACTCGTAAAAATCATTCAAGGCCAAGGCACTCAAGGATAAGTAAAATATAAAAATGGTTTATTTTCGCCGTCCAACTACAGGGTCACTTAAGAGCCATTTTGGTTTCTTTTATTTTCTTCTTTTAGCTAAATTATTAACAGTTGTGCACACATTAAATGCTCCATATTCAACATAATATTCAGGAACAGGAATTAGGAATGGTTGAAGTTATAGCTGAGCAAATAACCTGATTGAAGCCTTGTGGTAGAACACCAAAAACACAGTCCACATGTAAATCTAGAATCATTTCGTACAGTAGCGTAACATATACTAGAGAGCTGTCATTTTTGGTTATTCACGTATTGACCTCAAGGTTCTAAATAAATAAGAGCATTAATGCCAAAATAAAGTTATTTTACAAGATTTGCTGAGTTTCTCGTCTAGAGTCTCCTGCAGCTCTTTAGCTCAATGAAGTGCTCCAGCTCTTCAGTCTGCTTCTTCTGCCTTAATGGATCACATCAGATCAGTGAAGAGCTCAATACTGTCAGCTTTCTCTGATGCACTTTATCTTAGACTCAGTCTTCTGAGTGTTTCATGTGTTGTATTCTCTTCATTCTGTCCTGGATAAACTTTGCATCTTTATCAGCAGAGGCTACAAACACAACAGAATAAACAGAGTTTAGATTCAACCCTAATCAAACACCTGATCCAGCTAATCAAGTCCGTCAGGCTTATTTGAAAACTAAATGTTATGTGTGTTGGAACAGGTTTGGCCCTGCAGGAACTGAGTTTGACACCCCTGACTTAGAACGTAGACAGTGACCTCTCGTGGTGAGTAAGAGATACTGCATGAGCAGATATGATACAGTGCTGCTAAAGTAAAAAAAAATTACAAATAAAAAATCCCAGTGCGCTTTGGATAAGGGATAGCTTAACTCGTAAAAATCATTCAAGGCCAAGGCACTCAAGGATAAGTAAAATATAAAAATGGTTTATTTTCGCCGTCCAACTACAGGGTCACTTAAGAGCCATTTTGGTTTCTTTTATTTTCTTCTTTTAGCTAAATTATTAACAGTTGTGCACACATTAAATGCTCCATATTCAACATAATATTCAGGAACAGGAATTAGGAATGGTTGAAGTTATAGCTGAGAAAATAACCTGATTGAAGCCTTGTGGTAGAACACCAAAAACACAGTCCACATGTAAATCTAGAATCATTAAGTACAGTAGCGTAACATATACTAGAGAGCTGTCATTTTTGGTTTATAAAGAACTTTTACAAGAGAAAACATTGAAAACACTGATGAAACTTTGGTAAGAAGAACTCTGTGAGCAGTTTTGAAAAAGTGACCTAAGTATTGAGAAATGGGTCGTAGCAATTGTATAAAAAATTATTTAAAAAATAAGAAAATTAAAGATTTTGAGGGCCATTTTGTCTTGACTTTTTCCAATTCATTACATTTGACTATCTGTGTGATGATAATCTATTAGTAGAAAAAGGCCTGTCCCAAAGCTATCTTGATAAATAAACCAATGTATGTGCATTATATTATAATTAAACCACATTGCCTCTTATTTATTAGACATTTTATGCCAAACTGTTTCACCTATAGCTACTACCTGACACACTGTTACAACATATGGATATTATAGACAGTGACTTGACCTACTGACAGTCTTAATAAAAAAAACAATGAGCATCTTTTATATACTGTCACAACCCTTGATATATTTAATAGATTTTATTAAGTAAAATATTTAATCATTAAATAATACACATACATTTATCAATAAAATGTTTATTATATATTTTAATAATTTAATAAACATCAAATGTTTGGTCATACATATCATACCCACTGCAAGCCAAAATATATTTATAAATACAGTAAATTATTATAAATGATTAAAATAATGCTAAACACTGGTGCTGTTCATCTGAATGAAACAATATACTACACAGTACACATTGTGTGAGGTTAATTGTGTATGGAAATGCTTACTACACCTCTAAAGGTTTTACCATCTCTTATTTTGTGCTTATTGCAAACCAAAATGCCACAAAAGGCGTAATATTTAAGAGCATTATAAAACTTTTCGTCTCGTAATCCATAAACTAAGGGACTCAGACAACGAGGCAAGATCAAAAACAAAATGAAATTTGAGTATCTTACATTCACAAATAGCATGACATTTACTTTCCATAAAGGCATTTCTATGTAAGGGATTAAAAGCTGCATCATACACAGAAGCAGCTGAACACCATGGAGAATTATAGTTTTGAGACCCTTATTTGTTGAGTTTTTCCTCTCGGAGGAGGCAGATCTGGCCGCCAACACAATCTTGATGTAGGTGGAGACAATAATACACAACATCATGATGAATAAGAGCTGCAGACTCGTCGCTCTCATGTCTGCCAGCCATTTTATCTGTAACATGGCCTCCACTGTACACACAACATAAAGGCGCAAGACACCAGGAGGAATATAGACAAAACAGACTATGAAAATAAACAATGGGATGATAAAACTGACACTCCATATGACAAGAAGCCCAATGAAGGTGTTTTTAGGGGTGAAGATACTGGAATGTCTTAAAGGCATACATATGGCTACATAGCGCTCCAAACACATGGCTACAAGAGTCATGGGTGTAACAACAGAGACCAGAGATGTAAGTGTGCAGAAGATATAGCAAGGAATTATATGCACAGGGTACTGGCAAAACGACCCCATGAGGGTTAAATCAGTCAAAAGCATAAGAGCAGAGTCAGCAAAAAGAGTCTGAGCAAACAGAATGTAGCGTGTTTCCCTGAAGGTCTCTTTCTTCAGAAAGGTGAAAATCATCAGTCCGTTTACACACAGAAGTATCCCCACCAGTACCTGCACCAGCAAAAGCTTCTCATTTCCTTTGTTCAAATTAGACGTGCTGCTCAAATTGTTGTTTTTGGTTAAATTCATCTTGACAGCAAAACTTAGCCATAAAAAAACCTCATGAAGTCAGAAGGTGTAAGTTGTGATGTACCTCAAGGCAAATAGAGTGAACCTCCTAACTCCCTCCTCCTCCCTTTGTGCTGTTTTTATAGAGCTTTAGATGGGCTTCCCTTGCCTCATGTCTCTCTGCCTTGTGTATGTGTCATGCTCTCATTGGTTATTGTCTAGTCATGTGATTCCCTTGTCTGTGTCATGTTCTCATTGGTTGCTTTAGTCATGTGCCTTGTTCCCATTGGTTTGTTCTTGTCATGTGACCCTCTTGTTTGCTATAAGTAGCCATCATGTTGCCATTGTCTCTTGTCGTGTATTGATGTTGTAACCCGCTGTCGGTGAGTCTAGTCTGTTATGCCTCGTCAAGTCTGTTCATGCCTCGTCAAGTCAAGTCTGTGTCTCTAGTCTTCGTCTGTTTGGATTATGTTTGGATGTTTGGATCACTGTAAATAAACTGCACTTGGGTTCTTCACTACGCTCACCTTCAGTGGATGATTTGTTACAGAATACACGACCCTAATAATGAACCCAGCAGTTGTTCGTCTCCTTCGCCTTCGTCAAGGTGATCAGGCCATTGAGGACTATGTGGAGGACTTTTGTGGACTGTGCCATTTGGTGGCTTTTAATGATGTGGCCCTTAAGGACATTTTTCGAGTGGGTTTAAATGAACCCATTCGTTCTCAGTTGCCTGGGGGAAAGATTTGTTGGTCACTGGAGAAATATATTGACTTTGCCTTGTTGCTGGCTGATTCACCATTCACCGTGGGTGTCAGGGCCTGGCCCTCCGTCCCTCCCCCAGTTCCGCCTCCACTCCCCCACCCTCCTGGACTTTTTGGGTTTTGTTTGGGCGTCTGGAGCCTCCCTTAGAGGGGGGGATACGTAATGTGGGGTTTTGTGTTTGTGTTTTGTTTCATGTTCATGTTTACATGTCTTTTATTTTGTAATTGTTTCCTGCTGTTAGTGTCATGCTTCCCTTGCCTCATGTCTCTCTGCCTTGTGTATGTGTCATGCTCTCATTGGTTATTGTCTAGTCATGTGATTCCCTTGTCTGTGTTATGTTCTCATTGGTTGCTTTAGTCATGTGCCTTGTTCCCATTGGTTTGTTCTTGTCACGTGACCCTCTTGTTTGCTATAAGTAGCCATCATGTTGCCATTGTCTCTTGTCGTGTATTGATGTTGTAACCCGCTGTCGGTGAGTCTAGTCTGTCCATGCCTCGTCAAGTCAAGTCTGTGTCTCTAGTCTTCATCTGTTTGGATCACTGTAAATAAACTGCACTTGGGTTCTTCACTACGCTCACCTTCAGTGGACTGAATCGTTACACTTTACTGTAACAAAAAGGGAAAAATATACTGAATACTTTTAGGAAAATTCAGGCATTAAATCTGTTGTAGAAAATAGCCATGTTTTTTCTCTCTTTTTTGGGCCAGCACCCCCTATCCACTATCTGTGATACTTAAGCAATATTGACTCCAGTCGTTGAATTATTGCAAATTACACAACACCTAGCCTACTTCTGGTCCTCGAATCCGAGGTCAGGTTATTTTACTATAGCTGATGATGGAGTGGAACAGCATTTGACTCTTTATAATGAAAAGATATTAAAGGGGTCATATGATGCGATTTCAATTTTTCCTTTCTCTTTGGAGTGTTACAAGCTCTTGGTGCATAAAGAAGATCTGTAAAGTTGCAAAGACTAAAGTCTCAAATCCAAAGCGATATTCTTTGACGATATCCGCTTCGTCATGCCTGGAGCTGATCCGTGCTGGTTGCTGAGGAAATACATCAACTTCGCTCTGTCAGTCGCTGGATCGGCTTTCACCGTGGACGAAGCGGAGTCCAGCCCGGGGTCGTCACATGTGGTTGCCGCTAGCCCGCCGGACGCTCCTTCGTCTAATCCTCCGGCCGCTTCGTTCTCAAGCCCGCCCAAATATTCAGATGTGTCCTGCGCATTTTATGGAGGACTGTTTCCAGATCCTGGTAGAGTAGACTACAATGCTGGCTGTTCTGACTCACAGAC
>NW_015546187.1:136416-163554 GCF_001515605.1 Sinocyclocheilus anshuiensis | reverse complement strand
CGCTGTAGTATTGTTGTTGCCGCCGCTGCCATGTCGTGAAGGCGCTGTGTTTCGTTGTGAAAGCGAAACTACTTTGGTTGGCCTTCCAAAAGAGGACGATATCCGCTTCGTCATGCCTGGAGCTGATCCGTGCTGGTTGCTGAGGAAATACATCAACTTCGCTCTGTCAGTCGCTGGATCGGCTTTCACCGTGGACGAAGCGGAGTCCAGCCCGGGGTCGTCACATGTGGTTGCCGCTAGCCCGCCGGACGCTCCTTCGTCTAATCCTCCGGCCGCTTCGTTCTCAAGCCCGCCCAAATATTCAGATGTGTCCTGCGCATTTTATGGAGGACTGTTTCCAGATCCTGGTAGAGTAGACTACAATGCTGGCTGTTCTGACTCACAGACTGTAAGTACGTTTTTTATATTTAAAACTTTGGGCAGTGTAGAATAGCACTTATTGTTTGTCATTTCTCCGATCACAAATGCAGACATCGTTTTATGTTACGCTCCGGCCGGCTGCTCTGGTCTTGGCGATCCTGGCGAGTATCTCAGGTTTGGACCCTTCATCCGTGATGATAGCTCCCAGGTATTTAAAACTGTTTACACTGTCTAGCTCGTTGACGCCAATCCTGATGTCAGTGGTGAAGCCAATGATGTTGTTAGTCAACAGTTTAATCTTCTCTGCATTGATCTGCATACCATAGGATGTAGAGATCTTGTCAAGGTGCTCCACCAAGTTAGCCAGCTCTTCTTCCTTCCCTGCCAGGCCAACTATATCATCGGCAAAACGTAAGTTCATGATTGTCCTGCCGCCTATGCTGACTGTCCCCTCATGGTCTTCCAATGCATCGGCCATGATTCGTTCTATAAAGATGTTGAAGAGTGTAGGGGAGAGCAAGCAGCCTTGTCTTACTCCAACTGTGGTTCTGAACCAGTCCCCTTTGTTGCTGTTGAAGTAAACCGCGCTGGTGGCCTTATCATAGAGTTTTTTTTTTATAATTTTGATCAGGTTGGCATTAATGTTGTACTGCCTCATGGTGGCCCATAGTGCTGCATGCCATACTCTGTCGAACGCCTTTCTGAAGTCCACAAAAATGTGGTAAGGGTTTTGTTGATGTTGTAGGTATTTCTCACATATTATCCTAAGGTTGAAGATCTGCTCTATTGTGCTGCACCCTTGTCTGAAGCCCGCTTGTTCTTCAGCGATGATCTTGTCCGCTTGCGGCTTCAATCGATTCAGTAGGATCTTTAGCATAACCTTGCTTGGGTGGCTTATAAGGCTGATGGTACGATAATTCTGGCAAAGTTGTAGATTGCCTTTCTTAGGGAGGATGATGATGAGAGACTGATGGTTTGGACCATTCTCCTGTTTGCCAGATCTTGTTGCAGATATTCAGTAGAGCACTTATCATGGCATCTCCCCCTGCTTGCGTGAGCTCCGCAGGGACGTTATCCACCCCCACCGACTTCCCCTTCTTAAGCGATTTCATTGCTCCTTCCACTTCTGTGTGAAGGATGGGGTACTTGTCATTGTCGGTTGCTGGGGGGACATTCAGTACCTCTGGATCTCCTGTGGTTTCATAGCTGTACAGCTCTGAGCAGTACTCAGTCCACCTCTTTAGGATGTCCTGTTCTTCAGTCATACAATTAACGTCCTTGTCTTGTATGGTTGGTGTTCGCCCTTGCTTTGTGTTGGTCAGGTCTTTCCCCAGCTGGTATGCTTTCTTGCTGTTATTCTTCTTCAGGCTGTCTTCAATGTCCTGGCACCGCTCTTCAGTCCAGTTCTCCTTTGCTTTTATCAAGCCTTTCTTGATTGCCTGATTGACTTGCTTTATATTGCTTTGCTCCTTCTGCATCTTCCATCTTCTTCTTCTACAGCTCCCTACACTTGTCACATAGATCAAGTATATCAGCTGTGACCCAGGGCTTCTTGACGGCAATATTTGCTTAAGATTTCATTGGCTGAGTCAAACACTGCTGTGTTGAAGTTATCCACCACTGTGTCTATGTTTGTGCCATCAGCATCTAGAATGTTGAGAGCTGCTAATTTCCCACCTATCATAACTTGGAAGTCTTCTGTTATTTTGGGGTCCTTCAGCTTTTCGAGGTTGAATTTAATCCTGGTGTGACCCTGTTTCTTGATCATTTTCAAATGCAACGTAAAGGACATTGTGACGAGGTCGTGATCACTTCTGATGTCAGCTCCTGGGAAGCTTTGTGTTTCGGCAATGTTTACACTGGACCAGAAGCGCCTCTGCACCATGATGTAGTCTATCTGATTATGATGCACTCCATTTGGGCTGTGCCACGTGGTTCTTCTAGATGTTTTGTGTGGGCCTAATGTGTTAGCCACTATAAGTACATTGTTGTTAGCAAATTCCAGAAGTCTTAGGCCTCTCTCATTGGACTTGATGTTGCCATATCGCCCACATGTGCCTTTCCAGTTCTCATAAGCATCCTCTCCTACCTTGGCATTCCAGTCGCCCTGCACCACAAGAATGTCCTTCTTTGGAGTTCGGTCTAATACTTCCTGCAATTGTTCATAGAAGTCTTTTATGTCATCATTGTCGTAGTCACATGTTAGTGCGTACGCCTGTATGATGGTGATATTGAATGGTGATGCCCTCAGACGGATGGTGATAAGTCGGCTCAATATTGGGCAACAACTCATGATGCAGTTTGCGGTGTTTTTATGGATGAGAAATGCGACTCCCTGTTCATGTTTGTCATCCCTTCCACTGTATAGTTTGTGACCTTCTTGGGTGGATGTTTCTCCCATGTTTTTCCATCGTACTTCACAGAATCCTAAGATGTTCCAGCGGTATCTATTCATCTCGTGGGTGAGTTCTACCAACCTGCCTGTTTTTCTCAATGATCTCACATTCCATGTGCCAATGGTGATGTTACATCTGGCACTGATCTTGTTATTTGACAGATCAGTAGCATATTTTCCACCTCCGTCCTGGTCTGCGGCGGCAGGCGCGGCCCTTGGTAGCCCGGGTGACGGCCGAGCCGGTATGGGTTGGTTATTGGTTGTCATTATCATTATCTATGGCGTAACTAGAGCAATGTTGCATGGCGGTGTCCATCCCTCTCCATGCCACAGCCGATGACCTCCATCTAGGTAGCTCGACTTGGTCGCGAACACGTGGTCGTTGTAGTTCATCTGGGAACTCTTCTGCCCTGGCCGGTGACCTACATCGAGGTGGTTCTATGCCCAGTTCTGTGCCGCGTTAGCACCACCGCCTCACATGGTTTGGTCCGCCAGCTGAAGCGGTTTACCAAGGCATGGTGCTTGTAGCCACATGTAAGAGATTTAGAGGATGGAAGGGGACCAGTGAAGCCATCCACCCGAAGACGCAGCATGCCAGACATCAAAGGTACTACCCCTTTCCAGAGCCCCCTATGCCCCATATTTAGATTTAAAGGGGTGCTATTTGCTGTTTGAGCATAAAAAAGATCTGCAAAGTTACAAAGCTCAAAGTCCAATTCAAAAGGAGATATTTTATTTAACAGAAATCACTTTTCAAAACTACAACGAACGACTCGTTTGGACTACAACACATATTTTCCGGGATTTGTGATATCACAAATATCGATGAATGGGACGAGACCTGGTTGAGCTGCACTAGAGAAGGCAACGAGTGTTATCACTATGTAGGAGACACGCTAGCTTTCCCAAGGCAGACGAACTTAGAGTGGTTACAATCATCTGGGTTTAAATCATGCTCAAATTGATTTGATTTTGACAAAATACACTGAAGCTCGCAGGCGGCTATGGTAAGGTGCGTGTCATTTCCCGACCAGGCGCAGAGTGCTGCCAATCACAGCCCACACTGGCCCAGCTAACCAATCACAGTACATTTCGTATTTCAGAAGGCAGGCCTTCATTTGATACAGGAACTATTCGAGCCGTTCGTGCCAGACTGGGGAGAGAGGTGTTGTAATAATGTAAAATATGTGAAAAAATAATGTGTTTTTCGAACAACCTAGTATGAGAGCCTGTTCTAGTACACCTCCAAAACAAAATCAAGACTTTGTAAAAGAGCATAATAGGACCCCCTTTAAAATACTGTAAATGTGTTTCTATTGAATTAAATAACTTGAGGTTATTTTTTTGTGTGGCATTAAATCCATAAATGTTACCCAGGACAAAAAAAAAAAAAAAACATTTTATAATAACTTTCATTAATAAATCATTAACAAACATTATGTAATGCTTAACGGATCATTAGTTCATATATATTCACATATCTAGAAACGTGAAATAATGTGCTTGTCAATGTTTACTAATAAATGTATAAAACATTACCTAATAATTAACATTTCATGTAAATTAAAATGCTTACAAATGTCATTAAACTTCTAATTCATATGATCATGCACATCTTGAAAATCTACAAATGATGTTTACAGATGTTATACAATGATTAAAAGCTTTTGTTAATGCACAATACCTTTGCTGCTGTTGAGGTGTGATACGGGTAGGGTTAGGGACAGGCTTGTTTGTATGGGTAAGTTTAAGGTTGGGTAAGGGGTCAACAAGTGTACAGGGGTCAGTTTGATTACTATAAGGGAACACGATTCAATCTGTTTATATTGTTTTGGTAAACGATAAATGAAGTATTTTCTTGACAATTTGTTACAACATTTACAAATGATGAATAGTCTCCACTTTAGATTGGTACTGCAAAAACATGAACAAATTATTAATAAATTATTTGTAAAGATGTGAAAATAGGGTGAATTCAGGTCATTTGGGACACTTTTTGCCATCAAAATGACTGCTCATAAAGGTACTAATGATTAGTAAATGCTTATAAACATTTACAATTGATTAATAGTCTCCACTTTAGATTGGGTACTGCAAAAACATTAACAAATAATTAATGAATGATTTAAAATGTGCAAATAGTAGAAGTCTACACAACAAACAAAGACCAAATATATGACCTTTACAGACTGTGATTATGACTTAACATGAATAGTTTGTGAAGTGCTTAAAATGACTAAGCTATATTTTCACAACATTTGTAAATGTAAAAATGAGCATTAGCTAATATGTGAAGTGAAGTTTAATGACATTTGTAAGCATTCAAAAGTACATTAACAAATAAGCTTGTAAATATTGTATAATTTCTATTAAAATAATTTGTAGATTTTTAAAACGCATTGAAAGTTTAATTACATTTGTAAACATTAATGAATGATCCGTTAAGCATTATATAATGTTTGTAAATTATTTATTAATTAAGCTTTTAATCATTTTAAACCATCTGTCAAAATCATTTGAAGATTAAAAGAAAATGCATGATCATATGAATTGAAAGTTTAATGACATTTGTAAGCATTTCAATTTACATTAAATAATGTAACATAATAATCTGTTAATCATTTGGTAATGTTTAATAGAGTTCATTAGTTAACATTGCACATTATCTAATTTCTAGATATGTGAATATAAAGTAATGATTAGTTAAACATTATATAATGTTTGTTAATGATTTATTAATGAAAGTTATTATAAAGTGTTACCAACAGGCCAAGTGGAACCAGAGTATGGAACATCAACCAATTCATATGACGACATTGACATTGTAGACGTGATTTGAGAAATCTTATCATTAAAATAATTAGCGAAATTCTCAGTGACAGATGCCTCAGGAAAAAGGTTGACATTTGGATGGAGAGCAGACTCAATGGTAGAAAATAAAATATTTGTCTTATGGCCGTTTTGTATAATTAACTCTGAAAAGTATCTACATTTTGCAGCCTATATTATGCAGCAGATAGATAGATAGATAGATAGATAGATAGATAGATAGATAGATACATACATACATACATACTAAATAATATAAATGTATTAATAAATGTTTATTAAAAACATTTTAAATATATTTAATAAACATGAAATATATTGTCATACATAGCATACTCAATGTGAGCCAAAATATAACAATTTTATATGATTAAAATTATTGCTACATTACTGCTGTTAATATGAATGAAACAATACGCTACATATTGTGTGAGGTTTAATTGTGTATGGAAATGCTTACTACACTTCTGAAGGTGTACCATCTCTTATTTTGTGCTTATTAAAAACCAAAATGCCACAAAAAGCATAATATATAAGAGCATTATAAAACTTTTTGTCTCGTATTCCATAAACTAAGGGACTCAAACAACGAGGCAAGATCAAAAACAAAATGAAATTTGAGTACCTTACATTCACAAATAGCATGAAATCTACTTTCCATAAAGGCATTTCTATATAAGGGGTTATAAGCTGCATCATAGACAGAAGCAGCTGAACACCATGGAGGATAACAGTTTTGAGACCCTTATTTGTGGAGTTCTTCCTCTCGGAGGAGGAAGATCTGGCCGCCAGTATAATCTTGAAGTAAGTGGAGACAATAATACACAACATCATGATGAATAAGAGCTGCAGACTTGTCGCTCTCATGTCTGCCAGCCATTTTACCTGTAGCATGATCTCCACACTACACACAACATATTGGTGAAAGACACCAGGAGGAATATAAGCAAAAGAGGCTATTAAAACAAACAATGGAATGACAAAACTGACACTCCATATGACGAGAAGCCCAATGAAGGTGTTTTTAGGGGTGGAGATGCTGGAATGTCTTAAAGGCATACATATGGCTACATAGCGCTCCAAACACATGGCTACAAGAGTCATGGGTGAACAAACATAGAGCAAAAACATAAGTGTACAGAAGATATAACAAGGAATTATATGCACAGGGTACTGGTAAAACGACCCCATGAGGGTTAAATCAGTCAACAGCATAAGAGCAGAGTCAGCAAAAAGAGTCTGAGCAAACAGAATATAGCGTGTTTCCCTGAAGGTCTCTTTCTTCAGAAAGGTGAAAATCATCAGTCCGTTTACATACAGAAGAATCCCCACTAATACCTGCACAACCAAAGGCTTCTCATTAATTGCTTTCAAATTAAATGTGCTGCTCAAATTGTTGTTTTCGGTTAAGTTCATCTTGACAGCAAAAATAAGCCATAAAAAACTCAAAGTCAGAAGGTGTAAGTTGTGATGTACCTCAAGGCAAATAGAGTGAACCTCCTAACTCTCTCCTCCTCCCTTTGTGCTGTTTTTATAGAGCTTTAGATGGGCTGAGCCTTATTTTGTTGACAGACAGTCATATGTCATCAGTGCAGATGTTTCTATGATCTGAATACTAATTTCATCATTTGGGATGATTCAGACAACAAAATGATAAAATATTAGATTTAAAGATAATATTGTGTGTGGGTGTTTTTTTAGGCCTGTAGCAAATTATCTCTAAAGGAAAATTATTTTTAATTAAAAAGTATGAATTATTTATATCAGCTGCCAGTAGTAACTAGTAGTGCACTCTATCTGCCATGTGCCTTGCGCCACTTTATCTATCTTTTTTTTTAAATGTCCTTATTTGTATATTTGTATAGTTTGTATTTTATATATATTTAAATTGTATTTATCTGTATTTTTACGTTCTGTATTTTACGTTTTTACGTTTATCTGTATTTTACGTTTTTACGTTTACTGTATTTTTATGTTAGTGTTTAGTGTTAACTGTATGCAAGGGTCTGAGAGTTACTCAATTTCAATTCTCTGTATGTATGTGCTGTACATGTGGCAGAATTGACAATAAAGCAGACTTTGACTTTGACTAACTATAGCAGAATTAATATTACAATCAACTAATTTTTTCGTCCAGCGAACATTCAGTGTAATTTCATATAAATTCTTAAGAAATGATATTTTGTGGCCATGGAAAATAACTTGCCTTCAGTACTAATGCATTAGAGCATATACCGCAAAAAAAAAAAAGAAAAAAAAAAGGGGGCGGGGGGTATAAGTGAATGAATGAAACCGTTAGAAACCAGAGAATGAAGCTATGGAAAAGCAGTTAGTTAACCACCTGAGGGAAAAATCAGTGCCTTTTTACAAAGTGGACTACAGCTTATACTAAACCTCTGTTTCATGTAGTTAAAGGTACGATATTTGCATGTTATGAGGAGGTGGTATGAACCAATGGATGGTGGACTAAACAAGGGTAATTTTGATATCAAACACATTACCAGCTACATTATGTAATAATTCTATCATACGGCGTGCATAAAACAGTATAAAACAATACAAAAGGCATTATACAAAACAGCAGTGGTACACACAATGTTCTGGGAATGTGCACATTCATTCATAGAAAGGGGCAGGTTTCCAGAGAACCTCATGGTTTGCCTGTTTTGTGAAGAATGTATGTGGTTTATTTGTTACGTATGACAAATGTTAAAGGGGTCATATGATGCGATTTCAAGTTTTCCTTTCTCTTTGGAGTGTTACAAACTGTTCGTGAATAGATAAGATCCCTAAAGTTGCAAAGACTAAAGTTTCAAACCCAAAGAGATATTCTTTATAAAAGTTAAGACTGGTCCACGCCCTCCTAAAACGCCTTGTTTAAACACGCCCCCACATATCTACGTCACTGTGTGGGAAGATTTGCATAACGCCGTCCAAATGTTCACACAAAGAAAGAAGGCGTAACTTTATTGTTGCTGCCATCGCCGCCGCCATGTTGTGAAGAATGTATGTTGTGAAAGCTAAACTATTTTGTTTGGCCTTCCAAAAGAGGACACGACTAGAAAACAGTGGTTAAGTTGTATTTACAACACTGTTCCAGAACAGCACTGGATAGCTGGCCAATCAGAGCACACCTCGCTTTTCAGACCGATGAGCTTTGTAAAAAGAAACAATAATGTACAGAAACAATAATGTACAGTATGTGGAAAATAAAGTGTTTTCCACATACTGTACATTAAACCGCATAAACACATTTCATTCAAGTGTTAAACATATTTTTTTTATAAAAATGTTTGAGCAGTATTTCTTCCAACAGGGTTGACAAGGTTTTCAACGGTTTTTCAACAGGTTTGACAAGGTTTTCAAAGGTTTTTCAACAGGGTTGACAAGGTTTTCAAAGGTTTTTCAACAGGGTTGACAAAAGCTTTTCATTTTAGGTAATTGATTTTATTTAAGATTATTTTATCCAACATCTAAGTTCTAACATCTAATAACAACCAAGCAAAAACATGGTAATTTATCTCCAATATTTACTAAAATATCCATCATGGGAAACCATAGGCTATGATACACTGAACGACATCAATTTTCACTCTTGTAAATTTTAGTACTTACAAAGAAATGACAAGTAACATGCTGAAGTTCTTGTAGTAGAAAGACTAGGTTTTCAAAGGTTTTTCAACAGGGTTGACAAGGTTTTCAAAGGTTTTTCAAAGGTTTTTCAACAGGGTTGACAAGGTTTTCAAAGGTTTTTCAACAGGGTTGACAAAAGCTTTTCATTTTAGGTAATTGATTTTATTTAAGATTATTTTATCCAACATCTAAGTTCTAACATCTAACAACCAAGCAAAAACATGGTAATTTATCTCCAATATTTACTAAAATATCCATCATGGGAAACCATAGGCTATGATACACTGAACGACATCAATTTTCACTCTTGTAAATTTTAGTACTTACAAAGAAATGACAAGTAACATGCTGAAGTTCTTGTAGTAGAAAGACTGAAATAAAATTTTCTTGTACAACATACTCCAATAATCTTTGTTTTATTTACAATTTTATTATTATTATTTTATTTTTTTTTAAGTCTGTTTAAAAGTAGTTCGCATTCAGGTCTTAATGGGAAATGTTATTGTTGTTGATTCATTTAATTTATTCACCATCTTTCATATATGTCACAATGTTTATTTGAATGAACAATCTATTGACAATTTGCTTTGAATTTGCTATAAAACAGTTTGGACTAAAATTCACCTCTATGGTGTCCATTGGTATCAATAGACTGTATAGACTTTAAGGACTAGTGTAACTGGGGAAATAAAGGCAATGATGTAACTTCATGAGAAATACAGTATGTATCCTATTAAGAAATAGATTGGAAATCTACATTAATGTCGGTTTTAGTACATCAAGTTGCCACTAGAGGACGTAATCACCAAATACATCTGTAGAGGCCCTTAAACCCAACATTCCTGTAGCCTACTATTAACGAAACAAAAATCATCATATCCCCCGCCCCATCCCTTGCTAATAAAGGAACAGTTCTCACACAGAAGGCGACGAACGGTGAAGAAATACTCTCAGTCTCATGACATTTCTGTTACAAGTTTATTTTAGAACACTGACGTATACAGAGATGTGTCTGAACCCACATAGAGAAGGGAAAAGGAATCTACACCTCTATCTGCAGCATCAAATTCACTACACAGTGCTTCAAAACAGCATCTCTATGCTGAAACAAAGAGAAGAACAAAAACCCTACAAGGCTATAATACAAAATGTATACACAAAACAAAGTAACAATAATTGGGCACCTTTTAAAAGTTACACAAAGAACTGGTGCTGAGGTAGACAATACAATAAAGTAAAACACAACGAATGTAAAACCATTTCGACACCAAGAACACGGTCTTGTCACTAGAACAAGGCAAATGGAGCGAAAATGGCCGTTTGGTCCCACGTGGATCCTCAGTCCGAGTATTAATTTGTGTAACAATGGCACAAATATGGGCGCACTGAGTGACATGGCTACTTCCTGTCTGAAAGCAAAGTAAAACACAGTGATACAGCGGCAGGGATGCCAAGTTTTCACTTAAATGCTGACCTGTAGATTTATTGCTTGTGGCGACCGAAAAAGAGGTTACAAAACTAAACATAGTATCCATAATGACAAGGAAAGTGTAGGTGTTTATCCTAAAATTGATATCTATGATGTTCCGTGAGGAAAAGGAAAGGCATCCCTGACTGCCTAAGAGCACAGTTCATATCAAGGTGACTTTGCATAAAGACACAAATACAGGGCAGATGGTGTATCAAATCATTTACAGGGTGTCTGTCAGAGCACCTCGTTGTTGCTAACCGGTGCATGTATTTAACACTGAAGAAGTCGACCACATTGACGCACACTGCACACACAAGGACCAGTACAGACCGTATATGTGACTAATCTTACAGTGAGCGGTGAACACGATACAAACACACAGATACAGCTTTACTTTTCATGTCTTACAGGTCGCTTGTGCTCCTTGACCTACAGCTCTTGGCATTAGTTCACTCACAGTCATTGTATACTCGAAATGTGGAATCATCATCATCATCATCATCATCATCATCATCATATGAACTGACACCCAGCAGCAATGACTACAATACGTTTTTACAAACATCTACTACTTTTATATGTTTAACATTGTAAAATAAGCACAAGAAAACAATTTTCCATGCAAATCAAGAACAAGCACAAATGCAAACGATACTGTAAAAATATTCGCCTCACTCAAAATGAAAAAAAAAAAGAAAGAAAAAAAAAAAAGAACAGGGGTCGCACAATACCCCGTACAAAAATACAACATATTCCCTTATCAAAGTGCCGCATTTGGCTCTTGTCGAGAGATTTATTTTCACAGAAAATCACCTATTTGTTTTTGTTTTCTAGCGAACTTTTCCACGTAACTGCACGCATCTCTGATGACTTACCGCTTGAATAATTTTCACATAAAAACATCATTTTTATTCACATTGTTTCAAGTTTATCCCCTCAAGTATCTAATAACTAAACATTTTCTCAACGCTATTCTAAAATCATCTAGAATGTATGCATCTACCCTTTCAGGATGAATACGTTTTATCATAAGGAGTGTAAATATAATGATGAACGAACCGAGTTGTTGTTTTTTTATTAGTGAATGGAAACATAAGAGTGGGTGTAAATGAAAATGCTGTGCTTTTGCTTTAGTGCAAAACTGAGAGCAGAGGTAGCCCTGAAACTGATGGCCGAGAGGCAGATATGCACACTAGTACTATGCTTAACGCTAAAATACCACTGAATAATTCACAGACCCAGACGGAATCAGCATTTAAGATGTGGTCACATTAGCACATTTCAGAATCGTTTCATAAGCAAAAAGGGTCCATTGTCAATACTGTAGTGATGGGTGAATTTTATATGAATGCATATGTTACTTATATGAAAACTTATGATTTTTAGAGAATAAACATAAGCATGAAGCGGTGAAAGAGACACGAGTTAATCTGATAGCGTTGCATTCAACCCTGCACCAAAGCAGTCTCTCATCGTGTCGCTGGTTAGCCTCTGGTTTGCCTGTGCGCGTTCATGTGATTTGGAGGAGGTGTGGCTTTGGAGAGTGATTTGCAGGGAGGGTGGGATCTTATGCATTAAAAGCTAGCTTGCTATTGCTAGCCTCTCCGAAATCACCTACCCTACCTTTAAACTCGTTGTGAAATCTGTGCAATTGGTAATGTTCTCTCTCATATGAAATTCCTGATCATTTGGATTTTTTTTTTTTGAAGTGACTGGATTTCCAAACTGATCTCATGAGAAAAGGTAACTCTTTTACGAGGTGACAATTTCGCATGAATGCATATGATGTGATTCATATGAAAATGTGCGATTTAAAAAATATATGAATTTGAACCTGTTGTGAAATCTGCGAAAATGGAAATCTTTCGCCCTCATGTAAAATTCCTGATCATGTTGATTTCTATTGAAATGACTGGATTTCGAACCTGGTCTCATGAGAAAAGGTAACTATTTAACGAGGTGGTGATTTCTATGAATGCGTATGATGTGATTCATATGAAAATGTGCGATTTAAAAAAAAAAAAAGGATGATTTTGAACCTGTTGCGAAATCTGCAAAAATGGAAATCTTTCGCCCTCATGTAAAATTCCTGATCATGTTGATTTCTATTGAAATGACTGGATTTCGAACCTGGTCTCATGAGAAAAGGTAACTATTTAACGAGGTGGTGATTTCTATGAATGCGTATGATGTGATTCATATGAAAATGTGCGATTTAAAAAAAAAAAAAGGATGATTTTGAACCTGTTGCGAAATCTGCAAAAATGGAAATCTTTCGCCCTCATGTAAAATTCCTGATCATGTTGGTTTCTATTCAAATGACTGGATTTCGAACCTGATCTCATGAGAAAAGGTAACTATTTTACAAAGTGGTGATTTTGCATTAATACGTATGATCTGTTTAATATGAAAATGTGCGATTTGTTTTTAAAAATGACGATTTTGAACCTGTTGCGAAATCTGCAAAAATGGAAATCTTCCGCTCTTATGTAACATTTCTGAAAATGTTGATTCCTATTGAAAAGACTGGATTTCCAACCTGATCTCATGAGAAAATGTAACTATTTTATGAGGTGATTTTGTAGGAATTTGTACAATCTGATTGGTGCAGAAATTGATGATGTTTTGAAAAATACGTAAGCATGAAGGTCCACCCCTAAACTTAACCGTCAATGGGGCGTAAGCAGAGTGTTCAAAAAGTATAAATGAGATTGTACAAATTTACACCAATTGGTCACCAATTTGCCAAAACATAAAATAGTTACGTATTGTCATGAGTTAGTATTGCGATTTTGCTCGTTGAAATTCGCCAAACAAAAAGGCCTTTTTTTTAGTAGTGCAGAATACATTTAAACATAGTAAAATGCCTTAAATGTAAAGTACTACAGTCTTATTGATAGATAAAACATTTACCAATTAACCAAAACATAAACACATAAGGGGCAGCAGATATATAGAACGTTGCGAACAAACGTTCCAATTTTCTCTTAAATTTCTCTCTGATTCCGTGTGAGCCTGATGATGTGGCATTCTAAATGCGTTGCACAGCTCTTAAACAAAGCTCAGCAGGAAATGAGAGACAAAGACTAGTACAAAAATAAATCTAGCATGTGAGGTAACAAAATTAGGCAATTCAAGTAAAACGCTCGAACAGAGATGACAGAACACAAACTAAAACGGCGAGCTAACTACAGGTATCCTCAGCAGAAGACTGCAGAAACATATACTGCATTGCGGTTTTTGAATGTAAAAAATAATCTCTTTTTAATTCATAATTTGATTTATGAGTACGATATTACCATTTCATTAGACTAAAATACCTGCAGTTGCAAAACTGTGATTGTGTCATGTTACCATGTGAACAAAAAAAGAAATCAACTGATATGCTGTACTATTTGGTGTGAAAGTGACTGAAATGAAAGCAAATCGCAGAGATTCACCTCTCTGGCTTATGCAGAAATGGTGCTGAAAAAAAAAAAAAACGGGCCTCTGAAACTCTGAAAGTGCAGTGTAGTTATTTAAGGTTGAATAAATGTCCCTAAACATCCACTACAGTTGCTTGGCAGCACAATTTGTATGTACCACTGAGAAAAGCTGTTTTGTTAAGCACTTTATTATGCTTTAAAGAAAATGACTAATGGGTCCAACCCTGTGCATTTCCTCGCATGCGTTTATAAAAAAAACCCATGAAAATTGAGGACCAGAGAGCCTAATAATGAACTTAAGGGAGCATTTTACTAAAAAAGGGCATAATTTCATTCACTAATGTGTTTAGCTCCTCTGTTTCATTATGTGTGTATTTTTTCAGCTTTGGTCCATGTTTTTATTTGACTCAGAATAGCTCCATTAAGACTCCATGAAATCAAAATAGGAGACTTTGAGTCCATGTGTGTTAGCTTTGAGGTTGCTAGCGTATTCTAAACATTGGCCTTTAACGGATATGCATTTAAAAGTATGGTTGTGATGTAACTAAAGCCTACTGGATGATCCCTATGACAGATTTCATGGGGTCTTAAAAATCTATGGCTTATGTGTTGTCCATGGAGATAAAAAAAAATTACGGGAATCCTTATTTGAATAAAACATTACAAGTATGACCATGCAGTGAATTTCTCCGATCAGCAGGGTGGAATGCAGACAAATGGATTCTCGTCATAGTGGTGGACTGTACTACTAACACTTTCTCAGAATTCACATCCCTTTATCATATATAACATTTCCATTTCATAAACATTTGCTAGTGCAGTTACATCCTAAAAATGTGCACAAATGCATGTCACAAACGAAAGGTCAAAAAAATCCACATCACATTTCATTACTTTGACCACGCCCCCTCACCGTCTTTGGCCTGGACCAAAAGCAAACCTTCAGGTGAAATGTCCTTGGGCGCATCTTGCCACTTTCTCTTTCGGTTTTGTCGGCCCATCTCACACGTAGCAGAGGTACAGGTAGGTCTTCTCTATCCTCCAGTCTGGGGGCACGTCCTCGGGCTTGTGGGCCTTTATGTGCTTCTGCATGGACGAGAGGCTGGGGCAGTACTCCTGGCAGATGGTGCACTGGTAGGGAGAAGCGCCGTTGTGGGTACGCAGGTGTTTGATCATGGCGGAGTAGTCCCGAGAGCGCTGGTGGCACAGTTTGCACTCAAACGGCTTCTCACCTGTGGAGAACATGTACAGAACATTTCAAACTACCAATAATGTGAAAATGACAGAAACAGCTGTGTTGATTAAAGACGGCATGAAATGGGAATCACAGCTCATTTTACTTCCATGATATGATGGATAATGTTCGAATTTATTCCAGGGTGATTATTTTTAACTAAAAGTAAAACTAAAATCATAAAAAAGATTTTCGCTACTTAAAATAAAATAAACATTAACAGTAAAAATAAATAAAATAAATGGTAACTGAAAAAAAAAAATATATTAAAAATGACAAAAATACACAACAAATTAATTTGTCATTATGTAAATGTTAAACATATATAAACTAGTAACTATATATGAAATATAAATAATGAAATGATAAAAATTAGTAAAACTAATTAAAATGAAAAGTAATTAAAAATAAAATCAGAAATTCAAAATACAACTAATAAAAACTATTCACAAAAAAAGAAAAACTATATAATAGTATAACAGTGATATTGAAATAAAATAACTAAATATAAACTAATAACTATATATAAAATAAAAATAATGAAATTATAAAAACACAGCAAAACTAGTACAACTAATTAAAAATAAAAACAGAAAATATACATATAAAATCTAATTCAAAATACAACTAATAAAAACTATTACATTCACAATAAAAACTAAGAATTAAATTCTTGAAAATAAAACCTTTTAAGCAGTTCCCTTTATGTACCATTTCTTAGAAAATGTTAAAATAAATTGAATAAAAATAAAAATATATGAAACAGCCTCACTGCTTATTATTATTTGAAAAAAAAAAAAAAAAAAGATTTGTCTGTTAAAGTTAAGAAATTATATCGCAGAGAAACCCCTGCAGACACTCAAAACTGTGACAAGGTCAATAAGACTTAAAATATCAGACAATTTGACCTTTTTGTTTTAATTAATAATTCATGATATTTGTAAAACATACTTTTACCTTGAAAAATATATTTAAAATCTTAATAACTGAAAAAATAAATGATGGGCAATGTAAAAAAAGACTGTCCGGTACTGATGAAAGATTATCATGACAGCAACAGGTTCAAGATTTCCCATACTAGCTCTGCTTCCTGTCTGATAAGGTGGAGTTAAGCTGCCACCTGCTGTCCAGGATGGGAACGACAGATATGTAGATCCGTGGGTGTGCAGCCTGCCACTGAGCACAGCAAACCGAGTATTGATCCACCATTGACAGCAAGTGTAAATGTCAGTGATTCTCCGACTGGTTGTGTGAAGGAGCAGTGGCCTTTCAGCCAAGAGTTTCTGCTCTTGTTATCTTCACCTGCCCGGTCTCGTGGCCGCAGCCCCGCTTGACACAAAGACAGCAATTATTTGACAGGCCTGCTGATAGGTTTGCTTCAGCAGCTGCCTTATTGAGGGCCAGAGAGCAGCAGCAATCAGCCTGTAATTCCAGCTCAGCCGAAAGATTTAATATGCCACCGTGGCGAGACCACGACAGAACAAAATAGATACAAGGAATTTAATATAGTGTGGACCTGAAAATGTCAAGATCTGAATTCTTCAGGTGTAAAACTGCAGCCTTGTAGCGTAATACAATTAATTTATCATCTTATAAAGCTGTTGCCTTGTTTTATTATATCATATTTGCTAGAAGGCACCACGCTGGCTCAGCCGTGTCAAAGATCTCCAACCTGGAAGAGCAGGTCAATGTGTTCCCGGTGTGTATCTATTAACCTGTGAGCTTCTACGGCTTTGGGAATTACTGCTGAAGTGAAGCGGTCATCAGATGAGGTAAGAATGTGGCTGACCTGTGTGGATGCGGTAGTGGGTCTCCAGCTGGTGCTTGAGGCTGAACCTCTTGCCACAGCCGTTACATTCATAAGGCTTCTCTCCGGTGTGGATGCGCTTGTGACCCTTCAGAGTGCTCTCGTCACGGAAGCAGCTCCCGCAGAACTCGCACTCGAACGGGTGGTCACCTGCCGTGCAGAGAGACAACGATAAAGTTCTTAATCTGAATGCATTTTTAATTGGGAGATTCTAGAAAGCATTTGATTGGAGAACAAGCAGTTTCCCATACTGCTTTTCAGTAGAAGAGAATGGGAATGAATAATACATAAAACAGAGAGCGGGACCAGTGTAGTGTGATTCACGAACAAATGACTCGCATGAGCCAGTTCTTTTTAGTGAATCACAACCATACTGTGCTACCAGTGTAGTCTGATTCAGGAACAAATGATGCTTATGAGTCGGTTCTTTCTGATGAATCCAAAACACACAGCACCACAGCCCCTTCTTTTTATAGGCATTATTTTGATTATCACTTTACTTTATTATTGTAATTGCATTTTTCCTCTCTTTTGTTTCATGGTCCTGGGCAGATCAAAGATTTTGTTGTTGTATATAACTTTTTTATACTTTGTCATGTTTTTGTGCTGGCAAATAAAATAGATTTATCAAAACAAAACAAAACAAAACACAAAACAAAACAAAACAAATGCAAAAATGGACAGTAATCAAATAAATCAGAACTAAATAAAATAAAATAAAATAAAAAGATTGAGTCTGAATTACTGTACTGAATAATTTATTTAGAATTAGCAAGATTAACCATACTGTGCTACCAGTGTAGTCTGATTCAGGAACAAATGATGCTTATGAGTCGGTTCTTTCTGATGAATCCAAAACACACAGCACCACAGCCCCTTCTTTTTATAGGCATTATTTTGATTATCACTTTACTTTATTATTGTAATTGCATTTTTCCTTTCTTTTGTTTCATGGTCCTGGGCAGATCAAAGATTTTGTTGTTGTATATAACTTTTTTATACTTTGTCATGTTTTTGTGCTGGCAAATAAAATAGATTTATCAAAACAAAACAAAACAAAACACAAAACAAAACAAAACAAATGCAAAAATGGACAGTAATCAAATAAATCAGAACTAAATAAAATAAAATAAAATAAAATAAAAAGATTGAGTCTGAATTACTGTACTGAATAATTTATTTAGAATTAGCAATTTAGAATTAGCAAGATTTAATTTATTATGCAAAAATAGACAATAATCAAATAAATCAGAACTAAATCAAATTGATCAGTGTTAGTGTTATTTTAGCATTAATTATATACTATTATAATCTTCATTAATATTTTGAATGATCTTATACACACACGTATATGTAAACTAAATGCAAAATAACTCAATATTACATATATTTTATTTATAATTTTTTTATTTTAGTGTAAGTTTTAATAATTATTCATGCTTTTGTAATTTTGTAATTTTTTAGTTTCATTTGTATTTATTTCAGTAGTAGTTTTAGTCATTGTAGAACTTTAAACATATTTTATTTCCGTTAGTTTTATTTTCAAAAAGTTTAAGAATAACAAATTGAATCAAATAGGAATCACATCAAATTTAATCAAATCAAGAGCTTCCTATAAACTAGAATTGAACTGAATCTTTATCAATACCCAGCTCTATGTGTACATGGTTTCTAGCTGGTTAAAGCTGGTCATTAATTGTTCCAAATTGGTTTAGTTGGTTGACTAGTTGCACTCCAAGCCGGTGGGGTCTTAAGGCAACCTGTTTGAACTGGTTAACCACATTTCAAAACATAACTTAAAAAAACATAACTTAGTCTGGTATGACCTGGATTTTCCAGTCAATCCCTATTAAACAAGAAGACTAACATTTCCTTAGTGATCACAAAGAACTGTTGTATCGACACAGCTTGTAAATAAAAACAGGAAGAGAGTTGTGCTCAGATGACAGAGTTATTAATATCGAGTAAACATCACAAGGTGCTGAAAGGGAATCATCCAGCACATTTCTCTCCGCCGGCTGTTCTAATGTCAGTGATGAGTACGAGTCTGATATGTAGTGACTTCAAACGCCGGCCGATTGCTAATTGCTTTCCCGCTCTGACTAACAGCCCCTCATATCATTTCCTCAGACAGCAGCGGCATATAATGCTCGCAATATTTAATACATTTCAGCCCGGGCGGCGTGGTTTTAAAGTCATCGGTGGTGACCTATGCTCTTCATTATCTCCCTGTCCAAGTGCTAGCCGTGCTCGGGAATAAATTGCATCTCTTGTTATGTTCCGTCATGCTCCGACTTAAACCCTCCTCTTAAGAGACAATGCAGAAATTCCCCGAGCACGTTCTCTAAGCCAATCACAACCCGCCATTCACATTCAAATACACTTCTGCCGGAGATGAATGGGTTTCTATCTGGGCCGAGAGAAAAATAAAAGCAGACTGGGAGAGATGAGATCCCTAGTGAACAGATATGAGATTATAGATAGAGTGGCAGACTTTATGCATCTGTATCAACTTATCCGATGCACCTTCTGAAAGCCCTCCAGCCTGTCTGTCATTAAAGTTAATTGCCCAGAGGCATGCAGCAGGCAGGCCTGACTCACAACACCACAGGCATGCTAAAGCGCTAACGCCGTCTACTGCGTGTGCATTCTGAACACGTCACTGACTACACATTGGAGGAAATATCCACAGGTATCAGCTTCGGTGCGTTTCCACATTTGAAAGTCTATTATTGTGCAGACAATGTCGAATTGGAAGTTAAACGCGGTGTCAAACGCACAAGAAAGTGTTTATTGACGATGGTACATTTTAGCTTACAGTGAGTTTTACATAAGCATTGTTAAATATTGAATAAGCCTGACAAAATGGCTTGAAAGTCAAGGCCGAACAACCTGCAGAGACTGTCTGTGCCATAAGCAATGTGAGCTTTGTGCTCTGTACCATCAAACACAGCTGTGAACATAGACAGCCGCCACTGTCTGCAAATGGCCTGGCAGTGAAATGGAGAGCGAACAGGAATGGCATATTAATGAGAACAGGCTACATGTGCAGAATGAAGAGAGGAACAACTGGAGACGCACGCAGCCCATTGTTTGATTTGTCCCTCGCATTGTAATTACAATGCAGATGGTATGAAATATACAGGTGGATGTTGCAGGAGCCCAGGTATTACTTGTTTACGTCTAAGGTTCTTTTTATTTATTAGTTATGATTTTGTTGTTGCGTCATGAAATATTTTAGCTGGAAAGACTAGTAGAGCTGATGATTTATGCTGCTTAGTGCTGGTAGATCAATATCAATGTTGTTTACGAGCCAAATGCCGTTTTTTTTTCTGATGACGCTGACTAACCAAGAGAGGATTTTGGTTAAGCTAGTTAAGAAGCCGGGTAGATGCTACACTCTTATAAATAAAGGTTCTTTATTCACATTGATGGTTTAATAAACAACCTTTAACATACATGGAATCTTTCCATACAAAAAGGTTCTGTCTAGTGGAAGAAGTTCTTTAGATTTTTACAGTGTTCAAAACATGGTTCTATGAAGAACTGTTTACTGAAAGAGTCTTTGGGGAACCAAAATTGGTTCTTTTATGGCATTGCTGCAAAAACTATTATTTGGAACATAATAGCATCCAAAACACAACATATACTGACATGAACAGTTGTACGCTAATTGGATTTACACCTACATCTCAACAAGATCTTTTTAATTTCATGCTTTTTAAATAGCATTTTCGATTAAATAGAGAGCAAATTGTGACCTAAAAAACAAGTCAGAGACCTTCAATATGAACTCAAATATTTCTCATTAAATTCTTCCAAAATTGATGTCTGTTTTCCACATAAATGCTTATCGCTCTTACTGTATGCAACAGTTGTCTCATTTCTTTCTGCTTTTTATTTTAGGATAAACATCTTAAGACTGTTTATTTAAATGAAGTGCACCTAAGATCATCAATGAGTCTCTTAGGCTTTGAAAGGATTTCTAAATTGCTCAAATGATAGGCTTTTGTCTTTGTTTTTCTATTGATATGTTCTCTACAGTTCTTACACATTATATGTATGCATATTTGCATTGTTTTGACCGTTCTCTGTAGATCCCATCTTATTGCACATCACAACTGGTCGATTATGTACAATGCCTGTATGTTATTGGTCAGACTACTTTTCAGGTATTACCTTAAACAAGTATGAAATCAATAGGAAAACCAAGGCAAAACTTGGACATTTTTGACAATTTAGAAATGAACTCTTGAGATGCGGTCCAAACACCACAATTTCAGTAAGTTTATACTCACGTCTGCAAGCTGTTTAAAACCTCCTGCAATTCAAGTACAGAGAAATCAGATTTTGCTTGTTGAAATAGCTACAGAAGTTGACATTTACTCAGACTCCGTTAGGAACGTCAGAATGTCTTTTCAGATGTTGTTCTGGAAAAACTCATGTACCCTGCAGTCTGTGGCGAGATGGAGTGCATACGTAATGCCTCGACTCTTTAAAAAAACAACCTCACTTCATTTCTGGCCCCTCTTATCAAAAATTTACATGTTGAATCTAGACTTGAACTGCCTCTGACAATCTTACTGGTATTTCAGGTCAGACAGAGAGAGCAAAAGTGAGAGAAAGATGCACTCTTGCAAGTAAATGGAGTAGGGGCAATTTAGTGCTCTTTCTGTTCACTGCCAGACCAGACAGATTCAATCATCGCTGTGTGCCTAGTTATGAAGGAAAAACAGAGATAACTGTTAAACAGGCTTGTACAAAGTACACTGATATAGTCTGTTCTAACAAACTGTAATGGATGTTGATTTATATTTATTCAATTTCTAGCTAATATTTGCTTGAGCATGCTTATATTTTGTAATCCTACCTGTTGCACTGAAAATAATCTCAGTGCCACCTTACCAAACATCCTTCTTCCACCTAAATTTCCTCTTTTTGTCATCGTTATTGGGTCATTTGATAATTCAATTCTCACACTCAGAAATTATCATAATGTAGAATGGTAAAAAAGGTCAGGTTTGACCTACTGTCTGTAATAGAGGGGCTTGACTTATGCTTAAAGTTTCCCTGAAGGAAACTAAGGGGAGAAAGAGGGAGGTAAGGTAGAGAAAGAGACAAAAGACTGTCAGAAGATAGTCTGAGCCTCAGATGGGCCGCCCACAGACTATAGGGAGACCAAGTTTTGTTGACAAGTTACCACACTGCTCCTCCTGAACTGTTTGAAACTTTGCCACATCTCAGCTTGTGGTCCGTTTGCCCTTTTCTGCATTACATGGAGGTGTGAAGCTGTTAATGTGCTTTTAGATGACTCGGATATTGGCGGTGGGAGGGATGTTCAGGTAAAGCTCACCTGTGTGCGAGCGAAGGTGGCGTTTGAGCGCCGTGTGGCTCGGGAAGGTGCGCTCGCACTCGCTGCAGACGTAGCTGCGCATGCCGGCGTGAATCTCCATGTGCTGCTGCAAAGCCTTCTGGGTCTGGAAACGCTTCCCACATAGGAGACAAAACACTGCCATGTCTGAGCCTTAAGATGAGAGACAAAACGAGAGGTGGTTTAATTAGTGTTTAGTGCAAAGAATGCAGAATTTGGATTTCATCCATTTTGTTGTTAAGTACATTTGAGCAAAATGAATGAATAAGTCTATGTGTTTCATAATGGATGGGGTTGAAGAGACTTAAATGTATCGTCTTAGTTTCTCTTTTCTCCACAACAAAAAAACAGTGCTTTCAGTATCTATGGACAATCAATAATGTATCTTTCAAGTAAAGCTGTCTCTAATTTAAAATCTTTGTGAAAGCCCAGTGTTGGGCTCGTGAACAGCAGGCTGAGATTGACTTCTCACTCAATCAATCAGCATTTACGACAAAGCTCAGAGTAAAAAAAAGCATTAGTGCCTGAGACACATAAAAATGAACCTCTACACTTCACTGACAGCTCGTCTGTAATGTGAGTTTGTTGTAAATGTACTTAGACAAGTTGCCCGATTTCTCTTCCATTCTCTCCAAGTTTAAGAGCCGACATTGATTACGAAGGGCCATTCAGGGGCCGGGAGAAGACATTCAACCTTGAAAACTTTTTGAGTAAGATCAACGATACAAAAGAAACAAGTTTTAGGACTATTGTTATTAAAAAAAGAAAGAAATTTGCAAGAATGTAAAAAAAAAAGAAACATTTCAGATTCTGCAGTTTTTCTAGGTCACTAATCAAATGTAATGATCATGAACTCCTTTGTAAACATGGCAAGATGTTCTTGGTTTGATAAAATAAAATTAAGTTATAATAATTATATAATAATAATTATTATTATTATTTGAAATACTTAAATTCATGAATATTTTTCAGGTGTCCTAGCAGGCTGTTATGCTAAAATTTATTCAATTAAAAAAGAATGCAAAAAGGAAGCAGTTTCATGGTCTATTTTGGATGCCAGTCTAGCTCAAGGATAACAAAAAAAGCAGAAGAAAACCATTCAAGGCAAACCTCGCTGTGAAATACTGCAGAAATACAAATGATGACACATTCTTGAGCTTCATTATATCAGACACATAACAGATATTTGTGTTGTCAGCTCTTTTCAGAAGAAAAAAATAACCGAGGCAATCCAGCACGGGCAAAAATATATGAGACAACTGTGGTAAAGAAAGAGAAAGCACGAGGGGAAGAGAGAGAGGGAGCTTAGCTTCACTACTGTTTAATGTCTTTAGGAATAATTTACCTCTACAATTCCAACTATTTATACCATCACTCAGCTCCTCTGAGAGCATCCCCCTGCTTTTATTTTTCCTCATTCTCTCTCTCTCTGTCTCCTTCTGTCTCCCTCGTTCTCTGTGTCTAGCTCCCAGCAGAGCTTTAATGGTTCTGAAGTGGCTGACAGAGTAGCTTAAGCCGGGTGAATAGGGCTGCTAATGGAGCCAGCACCTCTCTCAGAGTGAGTGTCAGAGACTCGGCTCTCCTCAGCAGCTGCTCTGCTCTGTTTCCCACAGACTGCAGAGCTGCCCGCTACCCACACTACACCTCATTCAGATGCACAACAGGAGAAAGAGCTGTGTCACTCGCTACTCCAGTACGTCAAAATGATGAGAAGATTGTAAAACAGTATGTGTTTTTCAACATAAAGACATCAGGGTTGGGCAAAATACAGAATTTAATCATCGTCTCACTTTCAGTTCATGAATGGGAATGTGAACTGCACTGCCTACATGCTATACCATTCTGAATTGGAATTTCAATTGGAAATACAGGAAGAGGAATTTAGTAAAATGCAGTAATACAGTTACGACAAGGGAATTTCATTAGTTTTAACACGTTTTGTGATTAAAAAGTAACATGTTTTCCAAAAAAATATTAAATAGCATGACTATTTTCAACTTTGATAATAAAAAGAAATGTTTCTTGAGCAGCGAACCAGCATATTAAAATAATTTCTGCAGGATCATGTGACAATGAAGACTGGAGTAATGATGCTGAAAATTAAGCTTTTCATCACAGGAAGAAATTACATTTTAAAATATATTCAAATAGAAAGTAGTGATTTAAAATTGTAATATTATTTCATAATATGACTGTATTTTTGATCAAATAAATGAACATATAAGAGACTTCAAAAACATTGCACAATCCTACCAACCCCCAACTTTTGAACAGTAGTATACATATAAAATAAACATAAAAACTTTTTGGATTACGTTAAATAATAAGAAAACCAAATATAATGCTTTTTTTTTTCATAAATACAGCCTTCAGACTAATCAGAATCAAGTATTCCAGAGAGCCGTGTAATAACTCATGAATTTCTGTAAAAAAATGTTTTATATCTCAGCTTTTAAATCTAACATAAGATAATATATACTGTATGCTATGATATGACACATATGGGCTTTCAGAGATGAAGAAAGGATAAAATGGAGGGTAAAAGTCGAAGTTGGGAGGTTTGGCTCATTGTGTGGTGCATGTGAGTGGGGTCAGAGGTCAGGAGCGCAGAAGGCAGATGTGAGACGTGAGAAAGGACCCACCTGTCCCAGAATGCAATGACGAGAAAACAAAAATATAATTGAACGCTGTAAAATAATCTCCAGATGAGATTGAGTTGAGATGTTTCTTACATAAATTCTGATTATACTGTTGTGTGGATGTAAATAATTTAGTACAAACAGGTAACTCCATGTAATTTTTGCCAGTTTTGCCGAAAAAAAATAATTCAAACGCTCCAGTTAATACTTAAAAACGCTCAAGTTAGTTTATTACTTAGGCTTAATCTTGATTAAAAGTAATGGCAATGCAAACCAACACCACTAATGAAGAAAAACTCATCATCTATTAACCATTTGGTCTAGACATGGAGCTCAAAAGGCCATGAAGGCATGTTTTTCTCTGTTTTGTCTAGGATATTCCTTTAGCCCTGCTTATGTAGAATTAATGAAGATACACTCTCTTGAAGATAACACATTAATCATAAAGCACGCTTTAAAAATTCATATAAAGCACCGGCTCCTATTTCACATGCAGAGCCAGAGCCACCTTCCCACATCACACCTGAACTTTAATGTCAAAACTTCATTTAAACAGATTAAACGGCATTATGCGGCGGAGAACATCTTCGCCTTTTAAAACGAAAATACACAAGAAGCCGAGACCGCCTGTTCTGGCCCAATATCATTTACAATGGAAAGAGAGGCTGCATGCATCTCGACGATTCTTACAAATCCCCTTTAATCAGATATGAGAGGAACTGAGACGAGAGCGCGGGGGGAGGATGAGCATTAGTAAACACAAGGCTGTTCGGTGCTTCATTGGCATTCGAGTGGGGTTAGAGTGCTGCATTTAAAATGCTGCCTGATGAGGACTACAAAATCAAACCATTTGTTACCACTATTGAGGAGCCTGCAGGCAACAGGCAATTAAATTGGAATTAGTGCAGGGAGATCAGATACAGATGATTCACACACAGAGAGGGGGAGCTGTCAAAGCCCGAGTTTCATTTCGTTTGGAGGGGACAAATACTTCAAGAGTAAACACATTTATCCCTCTGGCATGCAAGCTCACCGGCCGCAGCGAATATAACTCTGCCATGATTCCGAACTGGATACGATTTACTAACATGGATTGTAAATACAAGAAACAAACATGCGTCTCAAGAATAGAATAAACACATCATCATTGGAATGACTGCGCTGGCTCCAAATCAAAGCTGCAGTGTAGCATTTTTACAGCACCAAATGAGAAAATAATGTCCCCTGTCTGCCACAGTTCGGGCCTAAGGCGCTCTAATATACCTGGAATTGGCATTCCCATCATCTCAATGGCAGTTGCTCTTCTGGAGCATGTAGATTTGGATGTATATGGTTGGATTTCTGCCAGCTTTGCTTCATGGGCATTTTGGAAGTTTGTTTTCAGTGAATCACCTGAGATGTAAATGTCACATGATAGATAACAGAATATTCTGTCTGAAAACCAAAATGTAAAACTGTTTATTTATTAATTAATTTATTTTTGCCCGAATGACACAGTGATAAATAATCATTAGACTACTATGAAAATATGCATTTTATTATTTCCATAAAATCAGATTTTAAAATAACAATATTATAATAAAGAAATAACTAATATTTTTTATGTTTATTTTTATACACACTACTGAGAAAGTGTGGGATTGGTAAGGTTTTTTTTTTAATGTTTTTGAATTAAGTTTCTTATGCTCACCAAGGCTGCATTTATTTGATCCAAAAATACATTAAAAACAGAAATATTGTTAAATATTATTACAATTTAAAACAACCAATCTCTCTTTCAATATATTATCAAATGTAATTTATTTCTGTGATGGCAAAGCTGAAATTTCAGTCTTCAGTGTTCAGTGCACTTGATCCTCAACAAATCATTCTAATATGCTGATTTGAGGTTATATATTTATATATATATATAGACACACACACACACACACACACACACACACATATATATATATATATATATATATATATATA
>NW_015546187.1:135566-136056 GCF_001515605.1 Sinocyclocheilus anshuiensis | reverse complement strand
TACTCCAGTCTTCAGTGTCACATGATCCTTCAGAAATCATTCTAATACGCTGATTTATTATCAATGTTGGAAACAGTTGTGCTGCTTCATCTTTTTTTGGAAATTGTGTGATGCTTTTTTCAGGATTCTTGTATGAATATAAAATTAAAAAGAACAGCATTTATTCAAAATGTAAATCTTGTGTTACAATATATAGACACACACACACACACACACACACACACACATATATACAGTACACTACCATTCAAAAGTTTGGGATCAGTAAGATTTTTTATGTTTTTTACTGAAGTTTCTTCTGCTCATCAAGGCTCTATTTATTTGATTAAAAATACAGAAGAAACCCTGTAATTTTGTGAAATATTATTGCAATTTAAAATAACTGTTTCTATTTTAATATACTTTAAAATATAATTTATTTCTGTAAAGCCAAGCTGAATTCTCATTAGCCATTACTCCAGTCTTCAGTGTCACATGATCCTTCAGAAAT
>NW_015546187.1:133064-135349 GCF_001515605.1 Sinocyclocheilus anshuiensis | reverse complement strand
TTTTTCTTTCTTTTTTTTAATGTAATGAATACTTTTATTCAGCAAGGATGTGTTAAATGGATAAAAACTGATAGTAAAGACTTATATTGTTAGAAATGATTTTAATTTTAAATATATGCTGTTCATTTTAACTTTTTATTCAAAAAATAACCAGAAAAAAAGTATCACAGTTGCCAATCTGTTGAAACGTGCAGAGATTTATTTTCCAAAGCCACTCATATAATGCAGAAACACTCTTGAAGCAAGCAAAACACACGCAACGCGCACACGTATTTGTACTGGTGCAGAATGAGAGGGACAAGTACAGCACAGCCTAGCGCATTTCACACAGGCTGTTAGTTTCACTTTCGCAAGAAAGTCGTGTATGCTTAAGGGTAAAAATAAATGACAGCTATACAGGCATTAATACTGAATGTTTTATATTCATTGCATACATATACTTCGTAGACATCTTTAATCTCTAATAACTCCATGCTGCTATCTGTTGTCTGTGTTTCTTTGTCTGAATATGGCACTTATCACATATTGTGTGGTATCGGCGTTTGGTATCAGGGCATTTTAACGAGTACGAGTACGAATACAGGAGCTCAGTATCGGGCCCGATACCGATACCAGTATTGGTATCAGTATTGGTATCGGTGCATCCCTACTGTCCGGTATTGTATGTCTACCTCTCCTGCTACGTGTGTTTTCCTGGTTCCCTTGTGTTGTATGAATAAAGTCTCCTTGCTGATGTACTCCACGTCTAAGAAGTAGCGAACGTGACAGAATACCGGACCAAGACAGAAAAGTAAGCGGCGCTCCTTCTCCCCGTTTTGTTTTCGTTTTGCCTTTTCCCTTGTTTTCTCCCCTGCGATTATGGAAATCGGCGCTAGATTCATTGTGCTAGCCCATAGAGATCTCCCCTTCGTTGAGTATGCCAGGGAGTTCTGCGGTCTCGCCGCGGCGACGGCTTTTCTGGCACGGGACCAATTACCATCGCCCCGTGGACCTCCCAGACACCATGGGACTAAGCTGGAGGGAAGGGATCCTCCGGTGTCTGGAGAGCGTCCGGCCTCGTGCTGATGTCAAGCCCACCGGCTGCAGCATTCTCTAGCCCGCCAGCCACTCCGAAGTTAAGCCCGCCAGCCGCGGCATACTCAAGCCCGCAGGCCACGCCGTTGTCAAGGCCGCCGGCCGCTCCAGTGTCAAGTCTGCCAACCACGCCTTTCACCCCGAACCTAACTAGGAATCTAAGAAGGAAAAGGCGGTTGGTGCTAGTTCCTAGGCTCGCTCCAGTGTCGGCTCCAGCCCCAGAGCCCGCTCCAGTGTCGGCTCCAGCCCCCGAATCCAGCCCAAAAAGGGCTCCAGTTCCTGAGTTTAGCTCACAGAGGGCTCCTGTTCCTGAGTTTAGCCCACAGAGAGCTCCTGTCCCCGAGTTTAGCCCAGAGAGGGTCCCAGTCTCCGAGTTTAGCCCAGTGAGGGCGCCTGTCCCCGAGTTTAGCCCAGTGAGGGCTCCTGTCCCCGGGTTTAGCCCAGAGAGGACCCCAGACCCTGAGTTTAGCCCAAGGAGGGCTCCAGTCCCCATGTCCAGCCCAAGGAGGACTCCAGTTCCCACGTCCAGCCCAGGGATGGCCACAGTTCCCAACTCTAAACTGACACCTATCACCCTGGATGCATGGTTTATTTACAACCAAACTGTTAACATTAACTGTGTTCTTTTTCGACGTTTTCCATGTTTTCCATCTCATACTATGGGCTGTCAAATTTAACAGTAATAATGTCAAGTAACATCCATGGAGGCCGGGCCGAGTGCCGAGGCCAGGCTCCCCGAGCTCACTGTTCCGCCATGGCCTCCTGAACTGTCTGCTCCACCATGGTTCGCCGAGCTCCCTGTTCCGCCATGGCCTCCTGAGGTGCACACTTCTACGTGTGTCCAGTCTACGTAGCCTCTGAAGGCTTGAACAGGACAGCGCAAAGATAGGGCTGGGTCTGCCTCCTCCGGGGGCAGCGCTTGCAGGCTCACCACGTGATCCCTAGAGGGAGTAGTGGGAACCTTGGGCACATACTCTCGCCGAAGTGATGGTGTCAACTACCTCTTGGGGTAGGTCACCTAGAACCTCCGTGTCCCGTCCAGGGATCAGACATGAAGTTTCCAGAGGTCTGGACGTGGCTGCCACAGGGTGCCCCGTCTCTGAGTCAGTAAATCCTTCCTCAGAGGAATCTGCCAGGGAGGAGCTGTCGCGAGGAGCATTAGTTCGGGGAACCAGGTCCGAGTGGGCCAATACGGCGCCACAAGCAGGCCC
>NW_015546187.1:132419-133010 GCF_001515605.1 Sinocyclocheilus anshuiensis | reverse complement strand
CGCTCACCGCCAGGTTTGACGGGGGCCTGGACGGGTGGGGCGGCCTGCCTACGCCCAGCTCCACGGCTGCTGCGGATGCGGCGCGGGAGAAGGGGCGGATACAGGGGGCCGCCCTCGGCGACGAGCAGGCTGGGGCGCTGCGGCCGGCTGACGGGTGGAGGCAGCAGCTGCCCGCCGGGGCAGGATGTGACAAATCGTCTCAGTCTGCTTCTGTGCAGCCAAGAACTGCTGGGCAAAGGAGTTAGCAGGACAGTTTCTGGGAGCCAGAGAACTCGCGGTGACCTTCGTCGCTCGGAGCGCGAGGTCAGTAGCGGTTCGGAGCTCTTTCAGAACTTCCGTATCATGACCACCCTCGTGCAGGTCCCTCAGTGCCTTGGCCTGATGAACCTGCAGTAACGCCGTAGCGTGTGAGTCGGAGGCAGCTTCTCCACAGGCCGTATAAGCATCGCCGGACAGGTCAGACGAGTACCTACAGACCCAGGAGGGGAGGCACAGTTCGCCCTGCCGGGTGGAGGCAGTATTAGGACACAATTGCATCGCAACCGACCGCTCCACCGGGGGGACCCTTGTATACCCCCTAGCTGCACCACC
>NW_015546187.1:131867-132311 GCF_001515605.1 Sinocyclocheilus anshuiensis | reverse complement strand
CTCCACAGGCCGTATAAGCTTCGCCAGACAGGCCAGACGAGTACCTACAGACCCGGGAGGGGAGGCACAGTTCGCCCTGCCGGGTGGAGGCGGTATTAGGACACAATTGCATCGCAACCGACCACTCCACCGGGGGGACCCTTGTATACCCCCTAGCTGCACCACCGTCGAAGGTGGTGAGGGAGGAGGAACCAGCAGGTTGGCTTCCGGCAGTAAAAGGCTGTCCATGACCTGGTGAGCTCCTCATGCACCTCCGGGAAGTAAGGCACTGAGGCGGGGTGCTGAGAACCAGCGCGAGCCACCCCGAGAAACCAATCATCTAACCTCGAGGGCCCAGGACACGGTGGAGGTTTCCACTCGAGCCCTAGCCTTTCGGCGGCCCGGGAAAGCATAGCCGACATCTCTGGATCCGATTCAGGCCTTGCCACCGTCCCGGAGGGCGGC
>NW_015546187.1:130806-131661 GCF_001515605.1 Sinocyclocheilus anshuiensis | reverse complement strand
GTGGGTCCCTCAGGGGTTTGCCACAACTGTAACCCTCAGACCGCCCGTGCTACTGCCCAAAGTAGTCCACGCCTGGCTGCCGCCAGGACGAAGACTAGATTGCGGCAGAGGCAACGGAGCTCCGCCCCCCTGGAGGAAACGGAGCCTGCCCCGCAGCTCCGAGATGATCATCTTCCCGCAATGGGAACATGACTCATCCGCAAACACCACCTCAGCGTGTTTAATGGCCAGACACGCGAGGCAGCAATCGTGACCATCATCTGGCGCCAGATAACGACCGCATCCAGAAACGCACGGGTGAAAAGGCATCTTTAAAAAGACGATCCGTCGTCTTTACAAAGACGCACCTGCTTATTGTACTCTTTTAGAGATATTGGCTCTTTTAGGGAAATGTTCTTTTACGTGCTGAGATTAGGGGTGTGCGATATTGACAAAAAATGATATCTCTATATTTTCTGGGATTTTATAGATAACAATAATTTGACTGAGTAATGTCAAATCGCACATCGTTAAAACAACAATTACGATATTATCGCAGACGATATATATCGCACACCCCTAGCTGAGATGCACAGGGGAAACGGCCGTTTGCAGCACGACAGGGGGTCGTGCAGCCTGAATCGCGCAACCCACTCGACACAGGAACGACCACCGCTGAAGCGCCGTCCGCCAACACAAATAGCTCCCGAGAGCGCGCTAGACTCGTCACACACGAAGCAGTTTGGTAGGAGCAGAACGATGTTGTCGCTCGGCTCCGAAGCGAAAAGCCTGGTATGTGTTGCACCAGCTGCCTTTTTATGCTCACGCTGTGATCAGCGACAGCTGGATGCAATAATCGCATGCCAATGTGCATTG
>NW_015546187.1:116199-130717 GCF_001515605.1 Sinocyclocheilus anshuiensis | reverse complement strand
GATTCCAGCAAATTGTGAACCCTTCGAACATGTTGTGGTGGATTGCGTGGGTCCTCTACCATGTTCAAAGTTGGGAAGCAAATATTTGCTTAACGTTATGTGTTTAGCTACACGTTTGCCTTCTGCCTATCCTTTGCGCACAATTACATCACGTTCAATTGTAAGAGCTTTGTCGCAGTTTGTCCATTTTTGGCATCCCTAAAATCATCCAGAGTGATCAGGGTACAAACCTTACATCTCATCTTTTCCAACAAGTTTTGAAACTTGAAAGTTTTGAAAGCATAATCTTGCTAGTGCATATCATCCACAAAGCCAAGGAGCGTTGGAGAGGTTTCATCAAACTTTGAAATCTCTCCTTCGTGCTTATTGTGTACAGTTGGATAGAGATTGGGAGGAGGGATTGCCCTGGTTATTACTGGCTGCACGTGAGGTTGTGCAAGAAAGCACTGGGTTTAGTCCTAATGACTTAGTTTTTGGTCATAAAGTTCGTGCCTTTCGGCAGTGCTTCAAAGTTCAGTTAAAAGTTCAGATTCACCAAAAAAATGTGCTTTCGTATGTTGATGGTTTTTGTCAGAGATTGATACAAGCAAGACAGTTGGCCAGTGTTAAACTTGAAAAGCAGCAGAAGAATATGAAAAGGTTGTATGATCGCAAAACTGAATGCTGTGTTTTTGAGCCGGGAGACCAGGTTATTGTGTCACGTATTTTGCCGTCTTCTCCTTATGAAGCAAAATTTGAGGGCCCATATGTGATAAAACATAGACTGAGTGATGAAAATTATATAGTGGCAACTCCGCATTGGAGGAGGTCTACTCAGTTATATCATGTGAATCTGTTGAAACCGTATTATGAGAAGTCTAAGTTAATTAGTGAAAGATCCGTTCATTCAGTAATTATTGAGATGTCCGATGTTAAGAACTTTTGTTTAGGGGAGAAGGAGTTGGAGAAAGAGGGTTATGAACCTGATGATAGTGTTTTGCGTGGGTGATTAAATAATACGGAGTCTTTGGAAAAGCTTGACGCTACTCTGGTTCATTTGCCACCCTCACAGTCTGTAGAACTGATTTCTTTGTTACGGCGTTTTCCAGAACTGTTTGGAGACACGCCAACGCGAACCGACTGGGCTGAACATGATATTGATGTGGGTAATGCTTCTCCTACCATAACTCATCTTGGCAAAGTGGTGAGGAATGGAGAGGTGGATGCAAGTCAAGTTGGTGCAGGGGCTGTCCTCCAACAGGACGATGAGGAAGGCGTTGTCCGCCCTGTCAGTTTCTTCTCCCGCAAGTTTAATTCATACCAACTGAATTATTCTGTGGTAGAAAAGGAAGCTTTGACTTTGATTTGGGCATTACAACATTTTGATATTTATGTTGGTTTGGGTCAACCAGCTGTTGTCTACACGGACCACAACCCGTTGACGTTTCTATATTCTTTTCATTGCCCGAATCAAAGGCTCATCCGTTGGTCTTTGTTTTTACAGGCTTACTCCCTCGATATTCGACATGTCAGAAGATCTGAAAATATTGTCCCTGATGCACTGTCGCGTGCTCCTTTGGGTAATTGAAGTGCAGTTAAATATTTTGCTAATTTTTTGTTTTGTATATTACAGGGATTCTTGACAGACCCCTGTCTTAAGGGGTGGAGTGTGACGACCCATGTGTTATGTGCATCATCTCTTGTGGTATTGCTCCACCTTCCCACTGATTGTTCTCTGATGGGTTCATCGAGGACACCTGCTGTTGGTTTCCTGTCTTGCCTTTTAAAAGGCAGTATGACAACTGGCCAGAGGCGAGCTGCATTTTGGACTTGGCTTCGTTTGGTTTCTGTTTAACCTTGTTTACTTTATACATCCAACATTACTACAGACCATTACACTTTCATGCATTCACTTAACTCCTGATTCCTGACTGCTTCATGTTACATTGTTTCTTTTTGTATAGTTCTATTTTGTTAATACATTTTGTATATTCTTCGCACTTTCTTGTGTGTCCCCGTTTTTGTTACGTCCTTTTCGAGCCATGGGGGTTAACATTAATATTTCTTAAAAAACACTCACATACACACACACACACAAATATACGTCTATATATGTAAAAATCAAATAATTAATGAATTATAAAAAATGTAAAAAATGACAATGACATTTAAATTATATAAAAACAAAAACAACAGATGTACATGGCAAAACACTAACACCGCTGGATCTCTCTGTCTCTTTTGTATCTTGCTGCGTACGTCATGTATACACATGACCCTTCGTCTGTCATCACTGTCACCCCCCCCCTTCTCACTTTCTCAAGGATTTCATTTACAGACGTCAAACCGCTGACCGCTTGTACTTGTTAATAATCGTTTCCTCGAACAAGGAAAACAGCCCTGTGTGACTCCACAAACAGTTGTGCCTAAAGCCCCTGCACTGGAATGCATTGTACCTACTGGTATAATTTATTCTGCAGGCCATCTGGACAGTGAGGGGACAATCAGGCTTAGAGTATGAATGACCCGCTCTATTGTTTACACGTCCACAGGTCCACCTCTTACTCGGCTAATCTGTGTGACTCCTCTGGCTTTTAAAGCGCACTGCTGCTGAGGTAGCTTTTCCACGACACAAAAGACTCTCAGCAGTCCCTCATTAAGATTGTGTCCTAACTTATTCTGCTGTCGGAGGTGCATGGCTAATCATTAAAGACTCGAATCGCACACAATTACCGGACAATTAATAAATAGCTGGCAGAAAAAGATCAGAATGGTGACGAGAGAAAGTTTGAGGGTGTACTTTTCTAAAAAAAAAAAAAAAAAAAGTATGAATAGAATTATGCTTGAATAAAGTTGAATCTTAAATGCATTCGATTCAGTAAATGTAGCTCAACTGAACTGATTTGAGAGAAAACGGAAAAACGTGTACTGTATAGGGAACAAAGAAACAATCATGACCTTGTCTCATGTAAAGGTGAAGTAATCTTCTGAAATGCATTATGAAGGTCTCTGAAGGTCTCTGAGTACAGACAGAGAGGTCCAGAAAAATGTATATATAGAGAGAGACAGTGAGAAAAGAGAAATGTACAGCGCTATGGGATGTCAGTATTTATTCAGAACAAGCCTCTCCTTTCACAACACTTAATGAGGGTCAGGGCAAAGAAAAAGGTGTTGGCAGGAGTTTCAAACCTGAGGAACTGAGCTGAAGCCTTAGGTTTATACACTATAAACGATGCATGATCAATGCAGGTCTTAACTGTAAGCAGTTTTAGCTGGCCTCATTAGGATACTGATTAAGTTAAGACTTTTACTTGCGCTGACAACATTTTCACTGGCCTTACCATAAAAAATGCATTATAATTTTAATACAATAACAATCATTAAATCATACATTTAAAATAAAACAAAAATGAAATATATAACTTATAATAATAAATACATTTTAAAATAAAATAAAATGATTAATGATTTATTTCTTTTATTTATTATTTTAATTATTTTTAACTATAAAAAATAATTATTGCAATTTTAACTGATTTGTCCAAAACTATAGCAATCATTATTGGAATTCTCACAATATACAATACAAACAATAATAAAATAAATTGTAGAATATAATTTTTACAATTTTTTTTTAAATAACAAAATAAAATATTACCATTTAAAACGATAACAACTCATTATCGCAAGTTTAACTGATTTGTCCGAAACTATCACAATCATTATTGGAATTGTCACAATTTACAATACAAACAATAATAAAGTAAACTGTAATAAAATGAAATTAAATGAAATTAAATTTTACCATTCAAACAGATTTTTCCAAAACTATAACAAAAAATTAATAACAAATATCAATTAACAATTTCTGGTAACACTTTATTTTAAGGTGTCTTGTTACACGTTACATGTACTTACTATTATAAGAACAATAAACTATGCATAATTACATGCAAGTAGCCCTAAGACAAACCCTAATCTTAACCATATACATGCAGTTAATTAATATTACTCAGTACTTAAATGTATAATTACAATGTAACAAGGACACCTTAAAATAAAGTGTAACCCAATTTCCACATTAATAATCATTTAAATCAGTGATAGATAGCCAAATGTGTATGTTTGCAAGGTATAACAACACATGTAACATGATGATGCATTGTAAGAGTGTCAGGGCGCGTAACAGACTTATCAACTGACTTGGAACTTTCTCACACTGACTCCAGTCTCACTGTTGAGCTCTGTAATGAACTGAATACATATAAAATATAAGGAAAACATCAAGCAAAGCAGTTGTTTAATGAAATGTTTCATTTATTAATTCTGTATGACTGCATAATTATTCAGGAATGTTTCTCTGTTTTGTCTGAGCGGTGGCATTTGCTAAATGTCACGGTAAAGGCCAGCAGGGGGCGCACTGTGTAACAACAACTAATGACGCAGACGGTTTCCTCAAATGACCCCATCTCAAAGCACACTTCACATACATAAACCCGTGGCTGTGAGTCACGCTTCTGTCTGAACCATCTTAATGAGCAACATTTATACATTTTTGCATCTGACCCCATTACCGTTTCCATCCAATGAGGATCAAGAATGCTTGATACCGCTCTGCACATTAAGATAAGGAGTTTAATGACATTACATAATGATTCAGATGCAGCCTTTTAATTCTATGGCCCCGAATGAAAGAAGTACATTTAATATAAAACTACTGGAGTGGATAACACAGCCTATTAAACTACAGAGGAGTATACATAAGGCCATATGTATTTGTCTTTTATCAGTCTATAAATCTATACACCTCAAAGCTGATGTATTGACACAACAGGCTGTTTCTCACCCCCACTTGATCGTCCTGCCAATTAAGTTTTTTTTAAAAAGTTGCTGAGACCTTTTCAGAGCGGTAGAAAATTCATTCCTAATTGACGTGCTGCCTCCCCCATTTTTCCCAGGCTGAAGAGGGCCGGCAGCTGAAGGAAAACTGTACAATAGAGAGTGGATTTGCCTTTCACACCGGTCAGTTGACCCCTTGACACACGATGACTACAAAGTTGTGAATTAGAATAAAGGCCAGAGACTTAATCCAATTCCCACAGTGCTAGTAAGCGGAGTGCGAGAACACTAAACTTTTCTAGGAACCAGAAGCAGGTTTGAAGGAATTCAGAACTCTGCTATATGTGAAAAGTTCAGACCTCAACTTACAATTCTGAGAGAAACGGTGTGTTTAATGTATTAAATGACTCTGATGAAACAAATTCTTAGCACATTCCATAAGACAACAACACATGGGTGGATCTCATGAAACCTGTCATTAGCATGTCCAGGTCATATTTCAGTTTGCATGTTTTTCATGACAATGAAGAACGTGTGCCTCCCACTTGTCAACAACATGATGCAAAAGAAAAATTCTTAGTAGTAGTGTCATTTTCTATGCTATATATATATATATATATATATAATTATTTTTATTTTTTTATTTTTTTTTATTTTTTTTGTTCTGTTTTGGGGTGCAATGTTACCTGGATATGTTCATGACAGGTTTTGTGAAACATACAAAAGGAAATACTCCTTATAGTGGATCAGTTCATCAAGGCACATGAAAGAAGCCAATGCTTTTATATGCTCAACATTATATGCTTTTATATCAAATAGGCTATATGATGTGGCCATTGAATTGGCCAGTCTAGTCAGTGAATAGAAAGCTTGCTTGAATAGAAAGCAATGTTTAGTAAAAAAAAGGTCACTATGAGAAGATGTAAACATGACAGCTATATAAACAAGCACAACAAATAAATCTGATCTCTTTATCTCAGAACAAACTGGGTAGATTCACCTGTTCTGAGCCAATTCTGTGAACAGGAGGTTCTTTCTGATAAAGACACTGATACATATTGTGAAATCCTGTTTCTTTTGTGACCACTGGAATGGAATCTGATTAATTAATTAAACTGAAATAAATTTTCATATATCTTGAAAATTAATCTAAAGAGAATTTATTTCAAGCAACCAGTAGAGAGTTGAAGTGTTAAAGGGATACTCCACCCCAAAATAAAAATTGAAATGTAATGTTACAGATTACAAGTTACCTTACTTAAAATGTAATAAGTAGTGTAACTATTCCAATTAGTTTTTGATTACTTTTCTAAATTGCTAATGAATGTTTTCAACTGTTAATCATTTTGAAACACTTGAACCAGGGGTTAACCTTACAATAGTACCCAACACTGATGACTTACAAAATCCTTCATCACTTAAATAAAGATTATAATTTAATTTTAAACCACAGCCACCACAAAATCAGACTTCATCACCTCTTGTTTACTTTGAGATCATTCTGAGGTTAAATACAGATTTAAAATCATCACAAGAAATAGTTTAAAAGCTATGATGCTGTTTTTGATATCAAATCTTTGCATAGCTAAGACAGGAAACACTGGCATTTCACACTTTCAGTGGAGATGTGGATTGATGTAATTGTCAGACGTGGTGCGCTGCAAATTAAAATAAAAGAACCAATCAAAAGCATCAGAAGAGCATCGCTTTACTAATTGGCCTTCAAATGGCAGGAGGCATCGTGCACATCAAAAAACAGGCAAAGCAACAAATTAATATTATTCAACATACCTAGCTTTTTACAGAAAATATTCAGATGTAACTCCCTTTGTATTTGATACCATTTTCATAAGTAACTGTAATTATTATTATTATTTTAACAGATTACTGCGGAAGCCCTGAATGGCAACGTGAAAAATAAAATTCAATATGAGGAAAAAAATAAAAGTAGTGTCTTAGATCCTTCCTGAGCCTCAGGCCCCGTTTACACTAGTGCGTTTTCGTTTTAAAGCGGCGTTTTAGAATGAAAACGATCCCCGTTTACACTACACAACCGAAAACGCATGTCACGTGGCCATTCATGCAGGTACAACCATAGATATGTGTAGGTGGATACCCTATTATTTAGATGGCGGACGCATCTACGTGTCTTGGAGCGGTCGAATGGGGAATCTACCTGTACATATCTATGGGTACAACAACGAGCATGATGTTATTGTTTACACGGTCGTCAAGGATACACAGAGGGAATGTGGGCAGCCACGCCATCGTTTTCAAAAGTCTCCGTTTTGGTCCGTTTACAATGAAACGCAACCCCGGAGAAGAAAACAGAAATAACGACTTTATTCAACAATTCATCTCCTCTGTGTCTGTCTGCATCACCGTAGCGCCATTTTGGAGAATATGAGCTGAACGCAGGCAGCGTACGCTCTTCTGTGTCAGCCACGCCACACAGATGCGCTGTTTTCTTTCAAATCAATGCGTAAATACACATAGAAAACGTATCCTTGTGTCGCGGCTGACACAGAATAGCGTACGCTGCTTGCGTTCAGCGGACATTCTCCAAAATGGCGCTACGGTGATGCGGAGAGACACAGAGGAGATGAATTGTTAAATAAAGTCGTTATTTTTGTTTTCTTCGCGTACAAAAAGTATTCTCATCGCTTCATAACGTTACGGTTGAACCACTGATGGCAGATGGACTATTCTGACGATGCTTTTCATACTTTTCTGGACCTTGACAGTGTAATTTACTTGGCAGTCTATGGGACAGTCACAAGCCTCCTGGTTTTCATCCAAAATATCTTAAATTGTGTTCCGAAGACGAACGAAGCTTTTACGGGTTTGGAACGACATGGGGGTAAATGATTAATGACAAAATTTTCATTTTGGGGTGGAGTATCCCTTTAATCCCAGCATCCACAAACAAGTCACATTTAGGTTTTTTTTTTCCACCTCAAGTCTATCAAAAAAAAAATTCCCACACTGAGATTCAGTCTTATTTACATTGTAAATGACACAAAAAGGCTGCAGTTTAATTCAGCTCTTTAATTCAGCTCTTCTCAGCAAACATCTCCAGAATCTAATTACATACTAACTACTTCAACTACTAACTTTTGAATAGAGACACTGGCAATATAGAAATCCTGCTGCTCTGACTCTCTCGCTCGTGAAAGCTCACGGACACAGGAATCACAGCCGGAGAGATGCACGTGAATATGTGCTTTTCCAAACAATGAGCGACTTGGGAAAAACTGTGGACACCCCATGATGCCAGGAGCGTTTTATTCTGCCTCCTGACGGGCCAAAAGGACTTCATCTCTTTGCATTGAAGTTATAGCACAATAGGAATTAGTCACTGTGTGATGAAGGGGCATGCTGGGAAATCTGCAGCACCACTGAGACAATCAGTCTTAGCGGAGCTGGTGGGGGGTACAGGCTTGCTGAGGTCTGGCCAATGCAACCTCTTTAGTTACAGTCGGTCATTGTAGAAAAATCTATTTTACAAAGGTCTATATCAATGAATACAACATCAATATTTGCATAAAATCAGCTTTTTAAGTTTACTAAGGCCACATACAAAGTTTTGGAAATGGCAACCATGTTCAAATTCACAAAATTATGAATCTCTGCACTCTTAAAAATAAAGATGCTTAAAAGGTTCTTCACAGCGATGCCATAGAAGAACCATTTTTGGTTCCACAAAGAACCATTCAGTCAATGGTTCTTTAAAGAACCATCTCTTTCTTACCTTTTTATAATCTGAAGGACCTTCCTTCGCCACAAAGAACCTTTTGTGAAACAGAAAGGTTCTTCAGATGTTAAAGGTTCTTTATAGAACCATTTAGACAAAAAGGTTCTTCTATGGCATCGTGAAGCACCTTTATTTTTAAGAGTGTGTGTGTACAGAGAACAGGATTTACTTTTGAACTCACAATGGCTCATTTTGGGACTAAAGAAGAAATAAAGATGCCACAGATATTCAAATAGCGTGGTCTTAACTATTTTTACGGAATCACTGTGTGAGAGTACTGATGAACCAAATCAGTTCGATTTATGAACAAATCATTTAGGTTTTGTGAACTATATCAACTGATTCATTGGAATGATTAAAGTCAGAACAAGAATTTGCTCACAAATTGACATAGAGCACTTTTATGATACCTTGTTAGTTTTTTTAGGTTTACCACAGATTTCCATCAAAATTTACAGAGCCCCACACAACATGCATTAAAAAACAGATATTATGGCCAAATTAATTAATTATTTGTTCCCATGACTTAGCCCTACTAATTAACACTTTGTTTTTTTTTAAATGAGGGAACAAATTAGTACATCTTGGAAATAAATTCATAATTTATGAAGATCTTGTTTTTTACTCCGCATGTCATGTGCGAGGCTCCATAATGTTTGATGGATTATTGTCCGTAAAATATTAGAAAGTGCAAACAACAACAACATACAAGTCGTCCATGATTTTTATATGTCAGCAAATCATTCTTCTGAGAATCTTTTTAATGAATCATTTAATACAGTTCATTTGTTTATGAATTGGATTCAGTCGCAGGTTTTCACTGAATGGTGGCTTAATTTCAGTTTATTCTTCGCACAAAGCCCTCATTTGACTTCAGAAGAGTTGGAATATAAAGCAGACGTCATATATTGACCATTCATGAAAATTTTATGATGCTTATGCATCTTAAATGAAGGTTTGAAATCTTCAGTCTCTATTAATTTTCATGGAAAAGAGCGGTCACGGTATTCTTCAAAAATTCACTTTTTTCATGATTCCTTTAAAACGCCTCAGAGTCACATGAGCTCAAACGCATTTTACTAAATATAACTGGGTAGATTGGTGTGTGTGGATGACTCTGACACATTGGCTATAGGCCTACCTCAGATGACCCCAGCGATTCGCTCGGCTGCAAAGTGAGAGGCAGACGGTCCAATCTAGCAAAGTAAGGAAGGGTCTGCTTAATAATTAACGCAACAAGAGATACATTGCTCTTGTTTAACCACTGTGTATTCTGTGGGCCAGATCGCTGAAGTCACAACGTGTTCCCGGTGAGTAATTCCACTGTGCCCTCACCCCAACTGTAAACGCAAGACACTTCCTGTGCGGCGAGATTAGCGTGATGGAAGAGTTTTAGGAAATCTGACGTCATAAGCACATAAGACAGATGGACGAGCAGTCGCCCCTCAGGCCAAAATCGTTTTAAAGGCATATCGCTTCTATTCCGGTCCCGAATAAAACCCCTTTAATAACATTTTATTTCTGTTCTGCAAAGGATGCGATAAAGCACTTCTCCATTGGGAGGGGAGAAGAGGAAAAGAAAGCTGTGATGTGCTGGCCTGCTTTCCAGCCTGCCTGCCAGTGCATCGGTCCTGAGACACTAGTGAGTTTTATTTTAGGAGGCTTTTAAGTAGGTCAGCTCTCTAGTAGGTCTTGTCTATGACAGCACAGCGGCTGAGTGTAAACAACAGCACATGATGTTGTTTGTCTCTCACTCTGTCCTGGCACCAAATGCCACCAGCTTCCCCCCTTCAGCCGGTCCCCGTCCCACGGGTCTCCCGCAATCCTCTTTTCCTTTTGCAACCCTAAAAACCTCAAAAACCAGGCCGTTCACCTCTGACATTCTTACATATGCTGGCATTCGAGGACGATCGTGTTGCTTAAAGCCTGAGTCAGACTTAATACTCAAATGCAATAAAAAACTGGCTAGGAAAAATAAAACAAAGTTACTCCTCAGTTGGCTGCTTTATGATATGAGGAAATCTGACCCTTGGATAAGTAAATGACATGAGTAATTAACCATAAAAATCAAACCATCTACTACAAATAAAATAAAATAAAATAAAATAATAAATAAAACAAAACAAAACAAAATAAAATAATAAAAAATAAAATAAAAAATTGACAATATATCAGTACCATGTTGGTTGTCAGGCAATATAAGAGATTTTTTTCTTCTTTTGAATTTATCAGTAAATTAGATATTATTTTTTTCCCATTTGCATCATTAAATTACATTTTGCTGTAATCTAACACTCAAAGGTAATGCTTAAAATCATATTTTATCGCAATGTTAAATCTTTAGTATCTCAAAATGAATATTAATTTTTCATACTGTGCATTACAATGTTGTTATGCCTAAATTCACTTGCAGCATTCATACTGATTTTATTGTTTCATTTTTTAATTTATTTAAACAAAATAGTATAGAATTTTATAAATGGGCACTTATTACTGTTAATAAAAAAAAAAGAAAAAGAGCAGAACTGACCCTCTAAAATTTATTTTTATTATTATTATTTTTTTTTAATGCCTAAATTCACTTGCAGCATTCATACTGATTTTATTGTTTCATTTTTTTATTTATTTAAACAAAATAGTATAGAATTTTATAAATGGGCACTTATTACTTTTTTTTATTAAAATTAACAATCAGACGTTTGTATAGGATTCCTGGTTTTTATATTTCTTTGGAAAATTGGGGGAAAATTACAGAACAGAACAAAGGGTTTTTGAGACATGCTTTTCAAAGCTAGTTTTAATCGTGTCATTAATTTGATTAAAAACTTGAATCAATTTATAGACCTATATATTTTTTGAAAAAATTATGTGGAAACAGTTTCATGGCAGGTAAAAAAAAAATTGTTGGTAAATTTCTCAATTCCCATGCCAGTCCTAGAAATGAATTTTGTTCCCAGAAATGAATGCGGTTAAGAAATGGCTACTTCAAATGAAAACAAAGCCCTAGTTTTCATACAGGAAGGCTACCTTGGCTCCATAGAAGCCAGGGCAGAAATGTAAAATTATTCTAAGCATCTATGTAAGCGATGACAATATCTCTCGCTTTACCCTGAGTGAGTGATGGCTGGAGCCCAGCGGTAAAAAGGCTTCTCAGAATGGATGAGGTCTGTTCTAACCTCCTCTTCGCTAAATGTGCTGCCAAACTGAAACGGAGAGCGGGATGTTTACAAGTTTGGGAGAGAAGGTATAAAATTCTGGGCATCGTTAACACCACCTCTATGTCGACATGCATTAAGTATTTATACAGTGTGTGCCACAGCGAGTTACAGTTACATGCCAACGTTTTAGAGAGGGTTATCGTCTTTCTCCCTGCGGAACACAGGCGACAGATATTGCACCCTCATTGTAGTAGCATCATACCCTACTGTAAAAATAATACAAATATATTACAGAATCCTGGTTCGAATCCAACAGAAATTCAGAGACTTTATGAGCTGGCTGCCATGGAAACATTTAGCACCTCAAATCTACGCAGATGACAAAAGTATGGCACCTTGTTTTAATTAGGACTCAACCTTTATATAGACTCAACATGTGGATCATTAGCCCCATGAAACGCTTTTATACCCAGAGAGTAAATTAATTAGTGCAGTCTGGAATACCTGTGACAGACTGCATCCTCTGATGCCAGTCTCATAAGCCAACAAGAAACAGAAGTACATAAGGTAGAAATGTTGGTTATATAGGACGAGGTATAGAGATTAGAGCTCTGCGATTGGACTGAAGTGGCCAGGAAAATATTTGGACAAATAACAAACACTTACAAATGTCACTGAATTGGATAAAGTATAAAAACAACTGCCACTCCAGTGTCAGACCTAACTTCTCTTTACTTTTTATTATTTTTGTGAAATGTTTTGATTGAAAAGTGTGCTGTAGTTAGCTTTATGTACAATAAATGTTTGGTTTGATTTTTTTTTTCCAGACATTTTTAATCATAGCTCAAGTGTCCAGATTCTTTATGGGATCACTGTTCATATATTAAGGGACATTTGTGGCATTTCTTCCACTTTTATTGATACAAACAATGGAGTGAAGACAGGAAAGATGCAGGAATGGGATCAGGAAATGTCACAAATGAAATGGACTCAAATAGCATTAATATGACTATGTCTGTTAAGCCCCAAAAGCATCATTACATACCAATCACACTTTCTTTTCAAGTCTGAATAGTTTTCTGTGAATAGATGGAAATGTAAGTTGTTATTCCCTCTAGTGAGCTGTTAACCTGAGAACAGCTATGACCGGATCACTTATTCAGTGAGATGAACTAATGAACAAATCAGTTCAATCCATGAATGAATCATTCAGCTCGATTTGTGAACTGAATCAGCTGGTTTATTGAAACTGGATCAAAAGAATGACATGCTCATGTGATCCAATTCTTAAATCTTGAATCACTGAATCATAAATCCAGATGCATTTAGATATTTTTAATCACGGCGTAAGTGTCTAAGTTCTTCTTTCTGTGACTGCTGTATACTGTAGATTCAGGGACATTTGTGGTAGTCTGAATAGCTTTCTGTGTAGAACAGACTAGAATTTAAGTCGTTATTCCCTTCAGTGAGCTGTTAACCCGAGAACCGCTGTGACCGAATCATTGATTCAGTGAGGGCTCACTCATGAATGAATCAGTTCGTTGAATGAATAATTTCAGTTTCATTTGTTAACCGAATCAGCTGGTTTATTGAAACTGGATCAAAAGAATGACTTGCTCACGAGTTCCAGTTCTTGAATCACTGAATCAAAGATCTAGTTGCAACGGTTCTGTAGTTAACAGCTCACTGGAGGAGGGTTGATTTTATGTTATCCAAGCTGTTACATTTAGACATTTTAAGTCATGGCTTAAGTGTCCAAGTTCTTCTTTTTGTGACTACTGTATATCAGTGGCGAGCGGTGACATTTTTAACCGGATGACAAAACACCGAAGAAACACCATGGCTGGTATCGATTTAAAAGTATGCACATTTCCTACCTTATTTGTAAATTAATGCTAGAAAAATATAGCTGGTTTTCCAAGTAAAAACCGCCAAATAATGTTTACACGTAGTTATGTTATGATACGTAATCAGAGGGTGGTGAGATGGGGATTCGCCCGGTCTATATGTCTCTGCATCTGCTAAATTACTTTTTTTATTCCCAGTGAATAGGACAGGAGTTAAAACTCCCACCCGGGTGACACTACTCCAATAACAGACCATGCAAAATACCCCAAAATATTTAAAATATTGCAAAGTAACGTTGCAACCTTGCAAACAATAATAAAATCAGAGAAGGACTTTAACTGTAAGCGACACAAGCATACGCAAAACAAAGGGAACAATGTCATGTTTGTTATTATTAAAATTTTATATAGTCCACTTTTTTTCTTTTTTTGTCATTTGCCGCTTAGGCAATAACGTTGACAATAACGTATATCTTCAACATACTGTACATTGTCTATGACCAAAAATGTAAGAAGATATGTTTTCAGTGGACTTTTAAAATTTGCTTTGCTTGAGAAAACAAAAATATACAGTTACAGTGTTTTTTCTTTTGATTTAGTCGAGTTGGTTTTGCCTCAAACACAATGTGATTTTCGGCAATCGAGATCTGATAGCAACAGCACATTTTTCCGTTTGGGCGAGCGCTTGGCAGACAGCTTACCTCGCGCATTAAATCTGCCGCAGACCAACAAATCACTGAGAACGCGCTACAATCCTGACGAGTCAGAGCGGAGGCGAGAAAGCTGCGGAGAATCCGCTCGCCCGGAAGCAACCGCAACTGGTAGATTTAAAGAAAACGACTGCCGTTTGGCAAATAAATCATTATAAGTACTTATCCCTAACTCTTTAAGCTTTAAGTTACATTTCAAATGACAAGGGATCAACTTATAATCATGTTTAT
>NW_015546187.1:113831-114286 GCF_001515605.1 Sinocyclocheilus anshuiensis | reverse complement strand
AAAGGACACTCAAAAGGGATCACAGATGACAAATAAGAATCACCGTGGCAGGTGTCGATTTAAAAGTATACACATTTCCTACCTTATCTGTAAATGAATTCATCTCCAATCCTTCTTCTATCGTTTCAGGTTCATCCATTGTTATTCTAATGCTAGAAAAATATAGCTGGTTTTCCAAGTAAAAACCGCCAAATAATGTTTACACGTAGTTATGGTAATCAGAGTAATCAGAGGGTGGTGAGATGGGGATTCGCCCGGTCTATATGTCTCTGCATCTGCTAAATTATTCCCAGTATTCCCAGTGAATAGGACAGGAGTTAAAACTCCCACCCGGGTGACACTACTCCAATAACAGACCATGCAAAATACCCCAAAATATTTAAAATATTGCAAAGTAACGTTGCAACCTTGCAAACAATAATAAAATCAGAGAAGGACTTTAACTGTAAGCGACA
>NW_015546187.1:84004-113662 GCF_001515605.1 Sinocyclocheilus anshuiensis | reverse complement strand
TGCTTGAGAAAACAAAAATATACAGTTACCGTGTTTTTTTCTTTTGATTTAGTCGAGTTGGTTTTGCCTCAAACACAATGTGATTTTCGGCAATCGAGATCTGATAGCAACAGCACATTTTTCCGTTTGGGCGAGCGCTTGGCAGACAGCTTACCTCGCGCATTAAATCTGCCGCAGACCAACAAATCACTGAGAACGCGCTACAATCCTGACGAGTCAGAGCGGAGGCGAGAAAGCTGCGGAGAATCCGCTCGCCCGGAAGCAACCGCAACTGGTAGATTTAAAGAAAACGACTGCCGTTTGGCAAATAAATCATTATAAGTACTTATCCCTAACTCTTTAAGCTTTAAGTTACATTTCAAATGACAAGGGATCAACTTATAATCATGTTTATATGAATTATCCCATGAACTTATTCTCTCAAATGGCCTGGGTATGTGGAGCATTCGCAGCTTATATGGACGGAATGCCACTGCTGTATATACAGTAGATTCAGGGACATTTGTGGCATTTTCTTTTCACTTTTATTGATATAAACAGTGAGGTTAGGACAGGAAAAGAAGCAGAAATGTGATCAGTAAAATGTAAAAATCTAGACTCAAATTGGTATTGCCACCAAGTCAGTTCATATGACTATGACAGCTAGGCCCCAAAACTGACAAAAAACCCATCACACATCAGTCACACATTCTTTTTGAGTCTGAATAGCTTTCTTTGTAGAATAGGCTGAAATTTAAGTCATTATTCCCTCAAGTGAGCTGTTAACCCAAAAACTGCAGTGACTGGATCACTTATTCTGTGAGATCAGTTCAATCCATGAATGAATCATTCAGCTTGAATTGTGAATTGAATCAGCTGGTTTATTAAAACTGGATCAAAAGAATGACCTGCTCATGTGATCCAGTTGAACCTTGAATCACTGAATCAAAGATCCAGTCGCAATGGTTCTTGTGTTAACGGCTCACTGGAGGGGGTTGATTTTATGTGACAAGCTATGACATTTAGACATTTTTAATCATGCTTAAGTTCTTCCTTCTGTGACTGCTGTATATACAGTAGAATCAGGGACATTTGTGGCATTTACCTTTCACTTTTTTGATAGAAATAGTGGAGTGAGGACAGGAAAAGATGCAGGAATATGATCAGGAAATGTCAAAAGCTGGACTCAAACTGGTATTGCCATCAAGGTAGTTAGGCTATATGACTATGACAGTTAGGCCCCAAAACTGACAAAAAATCCACCACACATTAGTCACACATTCTTTTTGAGTCTGAATAGCTTTCTGTATAGAACAGACTGAAATTTAAGTCGTTATTCCCTCCAGTGAGCTGTTTCCCGAGAACCGCTGTGACTGAATCATTGATTCAGTGAGGGTTCATGAACGAATCAGTTCAATATACAAATGAATAATTTCAGCCCGATTTGTGAACCAAATCAGCTATTTCACTGAAACTGGATCAAAAGAATGATTTGTTCATTTTATCCAGCTCTCAAATTCAACTCACTGAATCAAAGATGCAGTTGCAGTGGTTCTCGAGTTAACAGCTCACTGGAGGGGAAGATGACTTGATCATTTCTGGCTGTTCCTCACACAAAGCTATCACATGGCTTCTGAAGACTTGTAACATAACACATGAAAAAACAACAGGTTAAGTAAACAATGACAGAATTTTCCTTTTCATTAGACTATAGTTGAACGCCTACGTACATGTTTCAATGTGTCCTGACAGAGCACTCAGGTATGCAGCAACAAAAACAACTTTACACTCAGCATATCATCCCATGCCAACCCTTATCAGAGCACACTATTTACCTCACCTAAAATATGATTATTAAAATGTCTGTAGTACCACTGAAACCCATCCTTGCAGTCATCAGATGTCAGTAAATATGAATATTTGACAGGAGGGTGGCAGCTGAATGCTGCTGGCGTGTTAATGATCGTGCCAGAGCGTCGATGACTCACAGGCTCTGGTAACTCAGTACAGTCGCTCTAACAAATGTACGTGCCATGTTTAGACATAGTGATGGAGAATGGTGAAACATGGCAATGCTGCTGTGCCAAAGCGGTGTGCCGCCTTGCCCTGTAACAGCACATATTATTGGCTGAAATTTTAGACGGCACCGAAACCTTCCCTGCTGAATTATAGAAGACCATCAGAATGGAGTTTTGATAGGGTCATAAACATGATTGCTACTGGTACATGCATGACGCATCTCCACTTTTCTGTTGTTTTTTCCACTGTGGTCAACTAGGGTGATGTAGTGAAGTGGTTTGCTGTTAGATGAGGCAAGAAGGGTCCTACCTGTGTGAGTCTGTCGATGGGCTTCCAGGGAGTCTTCCTTGGAAAACTGAGCGCCACACTGATCACATACTAGTGCTTTTGGTCCAGCTGGAAGAAAGAAGAGTACAATAAAAGTAAATACCAGTTGGCTGATGGCTTAATTGGGAACAACAATTTTAGTTTTATAATAGAAGTTAGAATTATTATTATTGTTAGTAGTAGTAGTGTTTAGTATTAAATAACCTAAAGATGCTATGTGAAAGTTTGAAACAGAAAATAGTGGCTTTCATCTTGCCACTTTCTTGGTAAAGGAAACACATTTTTACTCAAATTAATCAAAATGTTTTTATATTTAAAGGATTTGCCACTGATGATTTAAACACGAGTTTTGAGCAGTGTAGAGTAGCACTTGTTGTTTGTCATATCTCCGATCACAAATGCAGACATGGTTTTATGTTTATGCTGCGCGATGCAACGCGTAAAAAGACAGTATAAGTCATTATAATCCAGTGGTTCTCAAAAATACAATTTTGAAAAAGCTAGAAAAATGCAGGTAACTGGGTTGAAATTTATCCCTAAATTTGGGTAAAATTTAAAGTCAGTTTACCAAGGTGTCACAATTTTAAGGACTGTTACAATGAGTAAGATTAGCAAATCATAAATAATAATAAATAATAAAAAAAATATTTTGACAATGAATTTAATATTCAATAAACATTAAAAATCTAATGTATTTGGCAAAATGTCTTTACATAAATTTATTAAAATAGATAAATATATAGATAAACAGATACAATTTTGAAAATGCCAGAAACATTTTGGTAACTCGGTTGAAATTTAGCCCTAAATTTGGGTAAAATTTAAAGTCAGTTTATCAAGGTGTCACAATTTTAAGGACTGTTAGAATGAGTAAAATGAGTAATATATAATGTATAATATAATTATTTGTATAATTATTATTTATTATAATTTATATATATATATATATATATATATATAGAATAAATGTAATAAATTATAATTATACTAATAATTATAAATAATAATAGTAACATTATATAAAACTATACTATTACTATATACTAAATAATAACAAACAATAAATAAAAGTAAATAATTAAAATATTTTGACAATGAATTTAATATAAATTCAACAGATTGTGTCAAAATGAAAAAATTTTTGCATATTTGAAGGTTTAAACACAGTTGAAGATGTCAAGACCTCTGACAGGCCAAAATCCACATTTTCAGAGGGAGGATACGGACATTAGACTAGTTACTTTCTATGCTAAGATATTTTTCAGATTTATCAAACATATTTAGGATACACTAAGTTACATCTTAGTATACTGTATTAATGGAAAGCGTCAGAACCTGGCATGGTGGTGCATGTACTGTAGGGCATGCCCTCGGACGTAACCCTTCAACACTTCAACCGCTGCACAAACGTCTGCTCCATCCTCTCCAGCCTGCCTCCAAAGGCCTGCAGTCAACATTTCTGTTTTCTTTCTGCATTTTTGTTTTATTTAGGACTCCGCCAGTGTCCTCCCTCCACCCCAGTGCTCATGCTATTTTGGAGAGCAGTGGCTTGGAGAGCAGTCAAGTTTGATTAATTTTGGGATTTGGGTACAGTATGTTCCTGGACATACATCTGCGAGCAATCATAAATGCTCCAGAATGCTGGCAGAACATCCAGACCTGCCGGCAGCTGATGATGTCATCAGTGCGAGGGAAGAGCTGGCGTGTCACCAGGCTCCGAGCGCAGGGCTTCTCCCAGACAGAGAGAGAAAGACAGAGAAAAAAGAGAAAGAGACATTAAGAGAAAACATCTTGACAGGGCTTTTCAGCCCGAATGCCGCGCATGATGAAGATTCGCTCTCGTTTCTGCTTCGTGTCGTGCGTGAACAGGTGCGATGGCGGAATACGAGCAGATTAAATGTGGGAGTAACTGAATATTGTTGCCAGTGTTTATGATATTGATTTATACCAGATTAGGAGGGTTGGATTTAGGGAAAAATAATAAATCTCTTCCTCTCGCGTTCATAAACACACAAAAAAGAAGCAGAGAACAAGAGATAAAAGAAAGAGGACTTTTCAGTTCATTTGGCAAAGAGAGCTGTCAGAATCTTGACAAAAACGTGTGCTGATAAAGTCAAGTGAGGTGGGCTTCACAAACCCTCCAGAGAGACGACTACAGACTTAATCAGACAGATGGACACACACTCTCTCACACACACACACACACACTGCCTGCTGCCAGTCTAAGTGTATTTCCCCTCCACTTGAAACAGGACATTCCCCACTAAAGCACAATTTAGTGTGGGCAACTACTGAATTCAATAAGCATCAATCACAGCATCCCTGATACTGAGGCGAGAGCCTTGACCTGAAAAAGTAGGTTTGAATCCTGCCTGCAACATGTTGCAATGCCATTTCTCCATGTTTCCCAAATAATGTCCCTTCTCTGCTATCATAAAAGGGACAAAATGCTTCCTAGTATTTTAAATCATCGATCCAATAGTAACAGGCCGATATATATTGTACTGTACAGGCTGATTTTTTAACTGATATTTTAATAATTTTCTCCTTTTTTGAGTAAATATTTTGTTAAATAAGTGCTTTTTTTTGGCATATTTATGTGCATATAATTTGCTATCATTCTTTTTTAAATAATTGTTATTTTTACAAAAGATAGGGCATAACAGAACTATCTAACTAAATAAATTAATAAATAATTTATATGTGGTTTTATTATTAAAAAAGAAACAATTAAGTTTTTTTTCATAATTGGTTTTACATGTGATTATATGAAGCATGGGTGTGAGGTAGTGCTGTGTGTGTAAATCTCTATTATATATCTGTATCTAAATACTTATGTAACGAAAAGTGAAGAAAGAAGAGAGAATTTTTTTTAAATGATAACAACATTTGTAATTTAAAAATAATAATAATAATTAAATGTGTAATTCAAATAAAATTTTATTAAATAGCAGAATTTTCACTAGTGGCATTTTTATGGAAAACCTATGTCGGTCAACCAAATAATAGACTCTGTAAAGCAAAGACTGAAAGGGAAAGATCTTAAAAAGGAGCTACAATAAAAATCAGGATGACAGCTGGACAGCATAAGCCCAAAACACAAAGTCTCAGCACTAAACTTCATTTTGCAGTCTACATCTGGTTTATTTTATGTCTACGGTTATGCAACAGACCCTTTTGATAACTAAAATCTGATGGCAAAAGTTCGAAGTTAATAGCACACATCGGCACGAAACAATACCACACACTTACATAACATGTAACAGCATCATTTCAGCATGATCGTTTAATTATGGGTTTGGATGTATATAAACAACTGGATCCATCCCCTCCCTTAAGCGTGTTTCTGTCCTACACCTCCTCATTACAATGAGAAAAAAAAACAAGCTGGCAAGATTCACTGTACATACTGTACTAACAATGTGGCAAAGTGCCCAGACTGGATCTCTGCCAGGCTTGAAATGTAACAGTTGAGACACATATGAGACTGGAGAGGGAAGTGTGAAGATGGGGATAACCAAACACTGCGTCACTAATAGAAGTGCAATGTTCCATCTGTTACAGCAGGTTAAGCTTGCGGTACATGGTGGACAAACACGGGGCAACAGGGGGCTGACACTTGTTGCACAACAGTGATCACGTATCACTTGTGCAATGGCACTGTAATCTATGCTTTCTTCCTTATCGGGACTACATTCGTGCATGATCATGGTATTTACGGGAGGGTTTACCTGAATGAGACAGCATGTGCATCCTCAATCGTAAACTGTCCAGGAACTGCTTTCCACAGAACTCACAGCCAAAGGTCTTCACTCCACCATGCAACTTCCTGTGGATTAAACATATATTGATAGATTAAACCAGTGTAACTTTACACAGTACCTACACACTTTGAGAAGCTCAGATCTGGTCATTTTCTTGACCCTGATTTCAAGTTTAACAGGTAATATGTGCTTTCCGGTGAGAAAATGGCATCAGTGATTTCACTAAATGAATTGATAACTTATATATATAATCTATAGCCAAGTACATTCATATTCACTCATATTCATAAAATATATTTGCTTAAAATATGTCATTTCTGCACCACCAGCCTCACCAAACAGAATAATGAATATAATGATTGTTTTCAAACAGATTTCTAACACTCTCCTAATCTGCCATTGGTTAAACAAACAAATAGCCACACCCCCAAACTCACACTATTGGTTGAAATGTTATGTCAGGCTGTTCAGAATGCTCAAGAGTGCCACGAAGATAAAACGTTGATAACTGCCTTAATCTCTTAAATAACTGAGAAGATCAAACCATATTTTACATAAAAAAATAAACACCTATCAAGTTGTTTGATATCCTTTCACTTATCAAATCTATTTATCAGCATATGAGAGTGTATTGTGCGTGTTATTTTTTGACAGACATCAGTGTTGTGATGTTCAAATGTGGATGTGGATTTGAAAACAGATCATAAGGTAATAATTATATATTTCTTTGCCCAGCAAGAATTCAGTGAAGTGACTGATGCCCATGAGTGTGTTAAATTAATGTTTTTACTTCTAATATTCCAAAAGAAAAGTTTTTGATGAACATGATAACGTGCTTGAGGAGTGAACTATGTTTGACTTTTGGGTATTATAAAACATGCTGGAGACTTTCAAAACACTTTTTGTGTAGTTCATTATACTTATTTTACAGAATGATGTTTAATTCATGGCTTATATTACTGAAATTTTAGTTACTGCGATAAATAAATGAATAATGAATAAATAAATAATAACTTCTTATATTGAGTGACCTACAGGGAAAAAAATTGTTCTATTCGATAAGTTTGTGCATGAACGAGATCTAATAGTTACGTTGAAAGAAGAAATTTTCAGTGCATATCAATTTCAGAAGACTGTGTGCAGGAGTATATATAGTGCAAGAGTCTTATGGACTACTTTTATGACATTTATTGACATTTTTGGAGAAGTTGGAGATCTGCATTCACCGTATACACCAGCTTGAATTAATCGAATAGAGCCCTGCAACATTCTCCAAAACACCTCCTTGCGTATTCCATGGAAGAATGCAAGCATTTTGTTAAAATAACTATTCCTTTAAAGTTAAAAAAGCAGTTTTATTTAGGAATACAGCTTCATAAATCCACGCTTGATATTCTAAACATGACTGCGTCTCTGGCTCATAGTTTATTTTGATAATACTCTCGACAGGGTGCTGTGAGTATAAGTCATTATAATCCGTAATTATGTCCCAACTGGATGCAACAAGTTCCTCGTTTATAATGGGTTTTTCTCGTCGCTCCGGGACACGGCATCACAGTATGGTAGGGGCATAACATTTCCGTCACACGCTTGAGGTATTCGGCCAATCACAACGCACTGGATAGCTGGCTCGCACACCTCGCTTTTCAGACCGATGAGCTTTGTAAAAATCGAGTTTCAGAAAGTTTTTCAGAAAGTTTCAGAAAAGTTTCAGAAAGGCGGGGCATAGAGAAGAAACAATAATGTACAGTATGTGGAAAATAATGTGCTTTTTGAACCTTAAACCGCATAAACACATTTCATTACATCAAATACACAAAATAATGTTCTATTTAGCAACATCATATGACCCCTTTAAGGTTTAGGGCACATACTTCAAAGACTCCAGGCACTCGAAATATTCATCAAGCAGGTCTGAATCAATTAGGCCTAATACAGCAAAAGCTGTTAATGAACTGAATAGCATATGCCATCATCATCTGATGCTTAAAATAAACCTGGCTAGATCTGGATTCGAGAAACGCAACGAGCTTGTCTACCAAACCAACGTCCATAACGGAACTAGCTTCAGCAGAGCTATGGAATATTTACCGTCCAGACGTAGTGACCCAGTGGATTGAAAAAAAACATTTATGGCTTAGTTTTATCAAAAATTAAACATGCCTCCGAGAAAAGGTACACAAAGAACCTGAACAAATATATGCACTCCATTTCAATGAAGTAGCTACAGCCACAAGCGAACCGTAATGCCCAAAACCACCCGTCAAAGTCAAACATGCCGATTGTCCTTTTAATCTGTCCTCTCGATCTAAATATTTGTTTTAATTCAAACGTATTAAATGCTCCAGTATGTTTAACTGAGTCACGCTGTACATATCAACGACTCGTCCCCCGCCCACTCCTGTTCCCTTCTCTCGCCCGAGTCCTTTCATGTGAATTCCAGCCACACACACACACACACAGACACACCGTCGGCGCGTGCGCTGCATCAACGAGCAGTAGAGCGAACCCGCCGCAGACGTAACCTTTATTCCTGCTATAGAGCCCTTAATTATCACCGCTCCGCAACCGGGGCGCTGCCAGACATGCACGGGCTCATTATGAACAGGGGCATATTATTTCACCTTGAAAAAAGCTATTAAAGCAAACTCGCTACCACCAGGAACGGTCGTGGTAAAATATTAAATCCAGGACATTCTGTTGAAGATCATTCGGAGTAATGGAAGCGAATTTCTATTCGAATTCAACGAGTCAACACCCTCAGGTATATGGTCATTTTATTTGACCGAGGATGTTTGCTGAGGTCATGTGCCATTCGGTTGAGGGCGCAGACAGAATGCGTGTTAGCTGCATTTCACAATCTGTAGCATCTGCTGCGTCGTGCCCCTTTGCAGCCACGACACAGGGTCTGAAATAGACCGCCTGACAGAGCCCAGCCTCCCATAAACAATATCCACTCAACCGCAGTGGACACGCTGAGCACCGCTGTCAGCAGCTAACAGACGTTCTCTACAGATTTGTGTTTGCTGGAAAAATACTAGTGTTATCTTACTGAATGCTGCCTTGTGGCTTGAAAATTGCATATTATTGTGCAGCTAAGCTTTGAAAACACTGTACAATAATGACATGGCATAAACCAAGCTTTTTAGCAGTACCACATTAATGCAGATGTTTGATGGTCGACTGGCAGATTATTGAGGTTAACTAATGTGTTTATCTAGATCTATTCCCTTTGTTTAGCTTTATATTGCTAAGAATGCAGCTTTTAAAGAGATGTATTTAAAGTCGGCATGAAATCAAAATCGAAAATTCTTATTTTTTAATGGAATACTGAGTTGTTTATTATAAATAATTTATCAGTGCACTTCATTATTTTTTAAATTCGTGTGCCCTTGTAATCTTTAATCAAAAACGTTAACCTCCCCTCCCCCTCAAAACGACTCATCTTCTCTTCCGGTCACGAGCTATGGTGCAAGGGCGGAGCTAGTGACGTGAGGGGTAAATGCTGGGATAAACAACAGGGGGAAGAGCTGAAGCTGATGCTTCACTTTATAGAAATCAATGCATTGACCAGTGCTGACGCAAGACATGGGGGAGTACACTACCCTTAAAAATTGAAAGGATATTACCACAAAATTACTCTTAGGACATCGCAAACAATTTTTTATGAATATGAATTAACCTGATGGAGGACGCGCTGTCATTCAGGCAGTCTCTCTCTCTTTCTCTCTCTCTTTCTCTCTCTCTCTTTCTCTCTCTCACACGCGTGCTGTTAGGCATGTTTTGTGCCGTTGATCGTTCTCATCGTCGTCTTCCTCAATAAATAAAAAAATTCTTCATGCTAGGGTGTCGGGGTGAATCCAGTGGAGAGAAATCCCCCCACAACTAACAGCAAACTGATGTCACAGTAGAGAAAAAAAGGCAATCGCTACTTCCGTTTCATGCAAGCGGCAACCTTCTGGTCTCTCTCGTGAAACCAACACGGAAGTGACTAAAACTGCAATTCATCGACTGGCCGCTAGAGGCTGGCTCCAAAAGGGAGTCAGTCCCATAGACCTCCCATGTTAAAATGCCCAACTTTACAGCAGAAAAAAATATGTTTACAGCCTGGTACAAAAAGTGGTTTTGGTATATATGGCTAATTTTGCCCTTCATGACAACTGTGAGGGGAGTGAATGTTTTTATATCTCATCCGTTTAAATTATATTAAGCCTTAAAGTTCTGCATAATTAAGGGTGTGGCCACTTGAGTGACAGGTGGATTGCCGCTGCTGTCACCACCGTCCAGGAAAGTCAGTCATGTACGTTTAGTGAAGGTAAGCAAATAATGACGGAATTTAAATTTTTGCCTGAACTATCTCTTTAAGAGAGATTAGTACACTAGTCAACCCGCCAACTACTCATGTTTGCACGTCCCTACTACAAACAGCTTACTTTATGATGTGAATGCTTCTGATATTACAGCATTGGACATTTACTTTTCATCTTAAAAAAATTAATTATGAGTAGCTAATATTAACTGATGTATCATCAAACCTGTCTAGCAATTTGATTGCTCTGTAACGAGCACCTTTCAGAAACCTCCCTTTAATCTCATTCCCTCTGTCCGTCCACTTGAAAGACACGAAAGATTGAACAACACTGATCTGAGATGTGGAGAAATACCTGGTAAATGGAACAATGAGAGGAAAATCAATACTGCTCATCTCGATCCCAGTCAAAACAACTGTCATTGTCAAAGCAAATCCAAATAGACAGAGACATAAAACGTCATGACAATTCACTACATTATTTAAATAGTCTAGTTTGAGCTCCAGTATCTGACACTGATATGCAGATGCGGACAGTAACAAAAGAATATTAAATAATCCTAAAGTCAGATCAACGTTAAACATGGAAATCGAACCTCTGAATGCACGACGTGTTAAAACGTAATCTTCCGGTCGATTTAAGTACACCTGCCCTGAATGAAACAGTTCAGACGAGGTTAGAGGAGAAAAACAATCTGTAAAGATGATGGTCCATTTGTCTCTACAGGCCGCTGTTACATTCCTATTAAAATGCAGGCATTAAAATGTCGACTTTCTCTAAGGAGACAAATTGTCGAGCTGTCTGTTTGAGACAGGGTAAGCGCTTGTGTTTCTGGAGTGGGCCACTGGAAGTGGCTTTGATTAATGGCAGGCCAGAGCTGAGCTGCTAGAGTACCTTTCCCACTGAGAGAGCAATTCAGGGGCTGATGTGTGCAATCGGATACTAGAGCACTGCCAAATTACCAATGAGGCGGCTTTAAAGGAAGTCTTCCCCAAAGCAGTGTGAGAAAACCCTATGAAGCATGAATGAGAAAACAGAAACACTTCACACAAACCCACAAACAAATGTCCATTTATCAAGATACACCAACTGGAACCGTGACTCAAATTATCATTTGTGCAATGGTACTTAGAAGAAACTCAAAAGAGCAGGTATAACTGTACATGGTACAAGTATGGAAATATGCAGCAGCGCATTAACGCACAGGCTTCAAGGTGCTGAAGCCCAGGGGCCTACACTGGAAAAAATTACATTATTTGAATAATTATTCGTATATGGGAGTCTGCAGCAGTGACAACAGCATTCTGTAAACAAACTCACACAATCATTTTCAGCGACGCCCTGCTTGTAGTATATAGTAAATGGTTCCATTTAGGTTTCCCCCACAAAGTTTGCATAGTTGGTATGTTCCACGTGTTGCACCGAATTACTGTAAGCGAAATGCACAATGCATGCACTAGTAAAGAAGCCCAGCACAACAGTGTCTTTATGTTAAGGTGCAGATTAACAAGAAACACAACACTGCTGTGTGAAAAGAACTGGACAGGACAACCTTCTGTAACGTCATACAGTGCAAGTTCATAACTGGCGTGGATGTAATCTGTGTGTCAGCTGAATGTTTTAGATTCAGTCACTGTGTTCCATCAAAGGTGCTGCTTCAAAATCTCAATTTCAAATCTGGGGATGGAAAAATAGAAATCGTCCTACTGCTTAAATGTGATCATTAAACTTCAGATGGCTGTGATATAATTAATTAAACGTGAGCACGGCATGTTTCGAAATAAAAACAATCAGAAAATAGCAAACAGTTAGCAATCACCAAATGGCCCACATTTATGCCAACTTGCCAAGTGTTGTTTCGATCTACTGATTATAAATAATGAATATTTTGTGTAATTTATGGTGTTTAAATCATACCTGTCAACTCACATTTCGGTCAGGAAAGTTTTGATGGCATTTTCTTTTCATATTACCTCTGTATAATGCCTGTAAAAATGTAGTGTTTACTTTATGTAACAGCTATAATTTAGCTGTTCCACAAGCACCTCCTTCTGGCAAAGAGCGAATTTGCATATTCACTTATATTCACATTTTACGCAGAACAGCGTTGTGAATGTTAGCTGGTATATCAACAAGAAGAAAACAAAATTAAATTTGACATAAATAATTATCAGGAATCTAAAAAAAAAAAAAGAAAAAAAATATCTAGGGTATGGGGGCCTACCGTAATGGTGTAGCCCAGGAGCCTCTAGTTATCTTAAGGCAGTAGTAGGCAATAGTAATGAACTTTCTGATTGAAAAGAATTACATTTATAAATTGTATGAAAAAAATGCCAGTCTAAAAATTTAAGTCCAATCACCAAAGCAGCAGCTCTACAAGTCACATGATTTAAGGTATCATTAAAGGAACAGTTCACCCAAAAATGAAAATTTGATGAAAATAAGCATTGCATCAGTGTCTCTGCAGTGAATGGGTGCCGTCAGAATGAGAGTCCAAACAGTTGATAAAAACATCACAATAATCTAAGAAATTCACACAATTCCAGTCCATCAACTAACATCTTGTGAAATGAAATACTGTGTGTTTGTAAGAAAAAAATCCATCAAGGCGTTTTAACTTAGAGTCATGTGGATTATTTGAAAGTAAAAGTACAAGTAAATGCAAAATGGAAAAGAAGCTAATAAATATAAAAATTGTTCATACACAGCTTGAGTAGCAATATTGTGTTCAGTTTGAACTCTTTCTTCTATTTTGTATTTTTGGGTAAGAATAAGAAGCACTTCATCCAGTACTTAGTGTCTTTCATTCCAATATCTCAGAGGGGACATGGATGCATTTAAACTGCAGTTACAGATGCATAAATAGGCCCAATGTTAACATAAAACGTTGAATCCTATATTTGAAATAATTTAAAACATGAAAAAAATAGTCGAAATGTGAAATTAAAACAGAAACTAGGTGGCAGCAAGTGACTGTTAATGAGTGAGTCATTGAGATGCAACCGATTCATTCAAATGACTGATTCATTCAGAAACAAAGCATTTGACTGTGTTAATGAGTGAATCACTGAATCATTTATTCAACCGATTCATTCAATAATAAACACCGTCCATTGCTCAGAGACGCAAAACCGTGCTGTGATCTTTGTTTGGAACTATTTTCGTTAGCAAAATTGAGCAAAAACAAGCAATATTATGTAGAAAAACGGTACTCTTTGTGTGATATAGATTAAGTTAACTGTATTAAATTATATAAATATAAAAAGCATACAGAAGCATTTTTGCCATCCACAATTTAGAATGCCTTGAATTTTGAGTTTTAATAGACGTATAAATCAGCGTGTGTGCACTCCGTGTGTGATTTGGTGATATAGCCTACTTGATAATGTCAGATCGCACATCATTAAAACAACACTTACCGTATTATCGCAGATACTTTATGCTTTATATCGCACACCACAGACTCGACTTGAGTGGAAAATGAAATCATCCGCGGTTGTGCGCACACTTGTTTTTAGGAGTCTAACTTGCAAACGCCAGACCACTGATTCGTCAAACCTGCTTTCCTGCAGTCCGTGTTCTTCTGACTTCTGACTATTTTGTAGTAAGTAACGAATATGCTTCGGGGAAATGTATCGGAGTAAAAGTAAAAGTTGGCTGGAATATAAAAACTCAAGTAAAGTACAGATACTCCTAACAAATACTTAAGTACTGTAACAAAGTATTATTACTACATTACATTACACCACTGGATGTAATGCTAAAATGTTTCCATATTTGTTCTGTTCTGAACAAACAGACTGTTTCCCTGAGGCTCTATTGAAAGTGCTTCTGGTAATTTCACAGAGTTCTGTTTAGAAAGCTGTTGTGCAGGTTGGAAAAGCTGCCAAATGTTGTCTGGGAACATGGTGTAACAACAGTGTGATGGTTGCCATGGATGATTTACTATAATTTTGTACAGAAAATGTAGATACTTAGTGGGGCAGCATAAATCATGCCCTCTCAACAAATATTATTATTCTATTAAACTCAGATTCCAGGTAAGGTTATATGCCTCACTCAAGGTCAACGTGACACTACACAAACAAGTACCATGGCAGGCCTACAGTAACCAGTCATTTTTGTTACGCAATGCCCCACTCAGATTTGACTCAGTGGCCTTGATAGTAAACTGAATCTTTAAACTTTAAGCTTATCTGGATATTTTTCTAAACTTTACACATCAAACATTAAATTTTAGGGTTCACTAAGTACAATGGATTATTTACTATATGATACCACTATAATTGGGTAAATCATTACAATATCTATCTATCTATCTATCTATCTATCTCTAGGTAGATAGATAGTTAGATAAATAATCATATACATAGAATAATAATTATCTACAAAAATATCTACTACTTAAAATCCAAGATTACTTTACTCTTTATTTTAAAAGGCTATATATCTTGAATTGAAAGTAAAATCCAAATTTTTACCATTGACAACAAGAAAAAACTATTAAAACACTGTTTTAGTTTTGGAGTTGTTACATTAAATGATCATCATTAATTTCTGACGTCTTTATAAGCCTGTGAGTGATTCAAAGCCCAAATATAGCCCAAAATCTGTGTATTTCTGCATTTTCTTCAAGCTTTTCTACACTATGATGAGCATGTAGCTTTCCTTGTGTAAGCCCATGAATAAAGCGGCCACTACAAACACATTCTAGGGAAAGGTCTGCATGTAAACTTTGACTCTTTCTCTCAGTGAGCCAACCACAGCTCTGGCACAAGAGCTGGATGGAATTAGTGTGAAATGCAGGTTACCGGTCATCATCCAAAGATTAAACTAACCTTTTACTTTGATCAGGAGTTTGGGTTACAAGTGAACAGACAGCAAAACATGTGGCCGAGCCAACGAGATCAAAGGTTTGAGACGCATTGTTTGTATTTTGGCATATTACGCTAGAGTTTAGGAACTGTGACTAAAGTCACTGTTTTCAGCTGAATCTCAGAGTCGCCAATCAATAAGTCACCCAACCCCCAAAGCTATGGCCAGAGCTACCAAAACAGGCGCGCACACACTCAAACGCACAAAAGAGGGTTTGAACACAAGAACAATGTGAGAAAGAGAAGAAAAAACACCCTCAGGGCGTCAAAGGTCAGAAGTTTGACCCGACCCTAAAGAGTTGACCCGTATAGCCGTGATAAGGGCTGAAAGAGTCCTGTCTTTGCCTGATAGCAGGCTTTGGGGTGAAAAGATACTAGAGGGCTTAAAGTCTTGACCAACTGGATTCCAGAGGTCCGCGGAGATGACAGAGGTTTAAAGATCACTGGGTGGCCGTAGTCTTGTGGGACAGGAAGGGCTTGAAGAGCTAATGAAGCTTGACCAGGGCAATGCTCTCTGAAAACATATCTTCTCCGGAGGCTGGGTTATCCATTAATATGCTCAATGTGTTTTTTCTTTGGCCCTTTCCACACTGTGGATCATTATAAATGTCACGCTAATCTTTCAGTGAATTCATGCTCTATCACTAGAGCTATCTTTACAAATCTATTATAAGATAGTTCATTTAATACATGCATTTCCAGAAATTTCAGCATAAATCTATTATATAAATATATGTATTATATAAACCAAAATACATATTTAAATCTAAATCTAAGAAATCTCAGATATTGTATTTATTTAATCTAACTTTGTAAAAAACCTTGGATTTTGGAAAGCCATTATAAAACTTATTACTGGAAAACTAAAATATTGATTAAAATACAAAAATGGCTCAAAAAGTAGTTTAGCATCGAAAATGTGTTTATTACTCTTACTTTAAATTAACTGGGTTTTATTACAGTAAAAAAACAAACATTACATTTACATAAAATGTAATGAACATGACTGACTGAAACTATTAGGTAACTCCAAAAAAACTCATTGTTAAGGGTCAGATCAGATAAAAATAATTTTTCACTTCTTATTGTTTGTTATTATTAGAAGCTCAGATCTCAACATAGATGACATTATCTGCAATAATCCCAATCAGGTCTTCCAAACTTCCTGTCCAGAAGGGGCATATACAGTGTCCTCCCAGGAGACTACTGGTATGTAGTTAGGGCTGCTGTTGTAGTTAACCAGAGGATAAAGGAAGAGGCTGAGTAAACAAAAGATCTCCTGAAGCAACAGTTGAGAAGACAATAGATGAGCTCTGAAGCCCGGTGTGTGAAAGACACTCATTATATCTGTGCTTCAGTCTCTTTGCTATTGAAGTGCTTTATGTATACACTATCATTCAAAAGTTTGGGGTTGGAAGTTTTTGAAAGGAGTTTAGTATGCTCACCAAGGCTCATTAATTTGCTCACTCATTTTATTTGATCAAAATCACAGTAAAAATTGTGAATTTTTTACAATTTAAAATACGTTTTTTTTTTATTAATCCCATGATAGCAAAGCTAAATTTTCAGCAGCATTGCTCCAGTCTTCAGTGTCACATGAACCTTCAGAAATCATTCTAATATGCTGACTTGCTGCTCAAGAAACTTTTCTTATTATTATCAGTGTTGAAAACAGTTGTGCTGCTTAATATTTCTGTGGAAACTGTGATACAATTTTTTTTTTGTCAGGTTAGACGCTATGTTTAATATAATGAAACAAGGCTGTGAGGGATAGACTTACAGTCTCAAAAATGGAACACACTGTATAAAGCTCCTAGATCACACCTTTTTTGTCTGCTGAAAATAAGCTGAACAATCAGTATGTTGTGAAGCAACAGCACAGTCCATTGAACGCACTGTACTTCTATCCCTCACAGCCTCCCTTTCATTCCTGTCAGAAATTAAACATGGCACTAACCTGACTTAGGTCTATAGAAAGATCAAAGTAACAGCATTTAATTGAAGTTGAAATCTTTTGCAACATTACAGATGCTTTTACTCTCACTTTTGATCAAAAAAGTATATATTTTTTTTATCTTACCCCAAACTTTTGAATGGTATGGTTTACACAAAATATTAAGCAGCACAACTGTCTTCAACATCAATAATAAGAAATCAGCATATTAGAGTGATTTCTGAAGAATTGTGTGACACTGAAGACTGGAGTGATGATCCTAAAAACTTTTCCATACAGTGAAGTAATTTTATATACAGTCATGGCCAAAAATATCGGCACCCTTGGTAAATATGATCAAAGAAGGCTGTGAAAATTAATCTGCATTGTTAATCCTTTTGATCTTTTATTAAAAAAATTCACAAAAATCGAACCTTTCATTGGATAATAAGAATTTAAAATGGGGGGAAATATCATTATGAAATAAATGTTTTTCTCTAATACACATTGGCCACAATTAACGGCACCCTTTTATTCAATACTTTTTGAAACCTCCATTTGCCATTTTAACAGCTCTAAATTTTCTCATATAATGCCTGATTAGAGAACACCTGCCAAGAGATCAGAGACCATTCCTTCATCCAGAATCTCTCCAGACCCTTTAGATTACCAGCTCCATGATGGTGCTTCTTCTCTTCAGTTCACCACACTCATTTTCTATAGGGTTCAGGTCAGGGAACTGGAATGGCCATAGCAGAAGCTTGGTTTTGTGCTCAGTGACCCATTTTTGTGTTGTTTTTGAGGTTTGTGTTTGGATTATTGTATGGTTGGTTGGAAGATCCAAACATGGCCCATTATACGATTTCTAACAGTCAGTCACTTATTGATTTTTTATCTGTTGGTATTTGATAGAATCCATGATGCCATGTGTCTAAACAAGATGTCCAGGACCTCCAGCAGAAATATAGGCCCACAACATCATATTCTTTGGTTTTTCTCATTGTGATGGATGATTAAGGGAATTTGGGCTTTGTTTTCCCTCCTATTTATATTTCTGTGAAACAGGAAGCCATGGCTGGATAATTTCATGTTCATAATCACCTTGGAGTGCTCAAAATTGTGACTATGAATGGGAATATACTTCAGAGATATTTTACTCATAAGAATTTCTAGGGGTGCCAATAATTGTGTCCAATGTGTATTTGAGAAAAACATTTATTTCATAATGATATTTCCCCCCATTTTAAATTCTTATTATCCAATGAAAGGTTAGATTTTTGTGAATTTTTTAAATAAAAGATCAAAAGGATTAACAATGCAGATTAATTTTCACAGCCTTCTTTGATCATATTTACCAAGGGTGCCGATATTTTTGGCCATGACTGTAGCTTTGCAAGCTACAGGAAGTAGCTCTATTAGCCCTATTTCCTCTGTCTTTCTTGACCTCTCTCTGTCTCTCAATCTCTCTCTGTTTGCTCTATAACAAAAGATCTAATTAGAGCCGTGAGCAGCGGGCCAATGCGAGTAGTGCTCTAGGATCTCCCACTTCCAGGGATTCCTAAGCAGAAGAGCTGATCTGCGTCCCCAGAGCCCCTGCACGCATCAGTCGTCTCCCTGCCGCCCGCGGTGGATTGTGAGTACACATCAGCGGCAGATTAAATCCACTCAGTGGAAAGCAGCACATTCCTCGGCTCGACCATGGGGCAGAAATGACATGCATGAAAGGACCGAGACCAAGCACAACGGTTCGCAGAGGTCTTAATCCAAAGGAGAGTGTGTTTGTTGCATGACTGTTGTGACGTCCAATGCTATTGCATTTATTTCAAACGGATGCTTGTGCTTAAAGTAATTCCAGAGGACTGGGAATGCTGTGGCGGGAGCATTTGGGTTAAGATTCACAACTTTGAGGGCCTCTCGCCACTGGGGCAAAAGTTTAACTGTTATTGGTATTGGGTCGCCTCACCATGACCACAGTGACCCCATGGGGCCCCAGGGCTTTCATAACATACTGTGTGCAAGTCAGATGTCGGCGGATCTTAACATCTGTCACTGTTCACAAACCAGAAAAGGGCAAGCTGAGTTTATGAACAAATATACTTGTCCCAAGTGACTGGCTAACCTACTGACCTACTGTCTGGATGTGTGGTTACTGTACAGTCATCTCAACTTTGTTACCAACAAAATGTTTTCACATTTTAATAAACGGTAAAATATATTTTTTTAAATGTTACTGTAAGAAATAATAATAAAATATTATGCCAAACTACAATTTTTACTACTATTCACTATTTTATTTATGTAAAGTGTTCACAGTAAAAGATGTGTATCAAAATCATTGTATACAAATGTAATTTTTAACGGCTTACACATTGATTAATGGATCTGAACAAAAAAGAAGCATCGTGTGTTTAGTGCCACACTGGAACAGAGAACATCTGATAGGATGTGTTCGTCAGGCCTCAGACAAGAAACCCGGGTCGGTGTCACTGGGTTCAGCATTTGTGGGAATGAATGAAAGAGTATCAGGTGTGCCGCAATACACACAACGTGTGGCCACTTTATCTGTGTCTGACAGAAGGCTAAAGTCACTATCAGACCATCTTCACCACAGAGACTAAGGAGAGCGGTGCGGGGTTATCTTCCACTCTGATAAATACAGATAAAGCTCAACCTACTGTTTGAGAGTCCCAAGTTTAAACTGCATGGCCATCAGTCAAGCCCAAACCAATAAAACTGAAATAATGATGGCCTTTGGTTGGCGAAAAAAAATGGATTTCATATGTCAACTACAGCAATAAATATTTTATTTTGACATATGGCATGACACCAGTTGGGTGTCCACCAAGTGAAAGTGAGAGGACATTCTGTGCAAAAACAAAAAATGCAAAGCTGCTGCTGGCTGATCACTTTGACAGTGTCAAGCCAGAGGTTATGGAGGGAAGGTCAGGGTCAAGCTGCACTAAGCAGCCCTTCTTTTCTGCACAGGAAGACCTTGTCCTTCCACAAACCAAATAAAGGCTTGGTGTGTAGAGCTGGCAGATGTTTCTAACCTGCTCAGCACTGCTCTCAACAAGCCTGAGGAAGTACATTAAAGAGAAAGTTCACCCAAAAAGGAAAATTCTGTCATAATGTATTCAACCTCATTTTATTTTACAGTAAACCCATATGACTTTATTTTGAAGAACACAAAGGCATTTGAGTATTTGAGTGACTACATTAAGTGATTGCTCACACAGAATGCATTTTTGCCTCCCATTGCACTACTTTTCTATTCTTTTATGTAAACTTGTACTTAGCGGACATCTTTTACTGCTGCGATTGCATTGTTGGCAACGTTTTGCATTTGACATGGCATTTTACAATGCACAGCAGTCAAGTTAGTTCACTTTTTTTTGTGCATTTTGTGCAGTCAAGTGCATTTTTTCCCATTTCACTGCTTGCATCTCACATTTTTCAACTCAAAAACATGCTTGCTAGATGAATGTCTTTCACAATTGTGCTCGATTCTCACACCTTTTTCAGTGTCTCGGGCATGACACACATTCTAATGCTTAAGTCAAACTAAGCTCAAATTTTAAAAATTGTGTCTTTGATATCTTGTTTTTTTTGTTTCAAAAAAATTTTTCAATGCAAAAACGCATTCTGTATAGATGGCCCCTAAGACGATTCCTGTACTATATTTAAAGTCTTCTGAAACTATACAAAAGGAAAAGACTAAAATATTGATCAATTGCACATATTCGTCAATGATGCCAAATGCCACTGGTCCTAATTACCTTGTGATTGATTGTGATGCACACAATGTGCATATGTGCATTTTCAAAAGTGGTATGGAACACTTTTATTTTGCTTTTCACCATTTCCTTTGGTCATCATTCAATTTGATTATATGGAAAAGAGCAGCATGGACATTAGTAAATTTCTCTTTTTGTGGTCCACAGAACAAAAAGTTATACAGGTGAATAAATGATGAAAGAATTTTAATTTTGGGATTCTATTCTTTATATAAATATATAAACCATCAGGAAAGCCCCAAATAACTTCACTCACCTGTGTTGTTCAGCAGCTTCATTATCAGGCAGCTCCATATCACACACCTCACATCTTTCTTTCTGGGTTTGGACCTCATGCTTTACATTCGCTGTGAAATCCCCAAGCTTGCTTAAGAACTCCTTCTGAATCAAGCTCTGATGGAAGAGTCCCCCATAGGCACTGAAATCCATCGACATGGCCAGGGAGGACGGCACATGTAGCGATGAGGCCATGGACACAGGCAAGGGCAGCATGCTTTCACTCTTATGGTTGGACGGGATAGAGCACAGCGAAGCGAAATGTCTATCAGCCAGACTGGCCATATTGACTAGACCCACTTGGCTGCTGTCTCCATGGGAATCAGCAGAACTATCGGCAGAGTGGAGCTCGCGGGCGCTGGTGATGACGCTACCTCTGGTCGGGGTTCCAGGAGTGTCCCGGAGCTGCCTGGAGTCGTTCCTGGGGAAGCCACCATCATGTTGGTAGTCCTCATCTACCTGCATCATCTCAGTCTTGATTTTATCTAGCAATGGAGATGAGTTACCAAGGTTGTTTGAGAAACTCTGGGCCATGTTTCCTTGGAGGACAGACTGCCCCATGCTCATCAGGCCCTCTACGGCTGCTTTAGTCGGGCTGACAGTTGAAAGACCCAGTTGGATGGACTCTGAAGATCTCTTATCGACCATGCTGACCAGCGCCAAGCGATGGCCGGCATCCTGTATGGAATGCTTTTTAGAGATAAATGTGCTCTTAAGGTACTTGATCTTGCGGTCATCGGCATCCTCGGCGCCGTTCTCGTTCATGTTCACGTCCGTGTCGTTCTCTTCAGACGCCTGAATGGTTTCCAAGATCTTCAGACATTGCTCCTCCAAGTATTCTATCTCTAAAATCTCTGCGGCATAGAGCAGGTCGTCCAGGTCCTCCAGCTTGGCTTGAAGCGTGGCGGTGTAGGCGTACTCCAGAATCTGCTGGAAGGTCTTTGGTGAGAGGAAGTCCAGAGTGTAATGTTGGCTGTTGCGGTGGAACAGGATCTCAAACATCTTACTAGCACATGCGAGCACGGTTCTGTGGGCATGAAACTCCTGGCTGTCGACCATGATGACCACATCACACAATGTCCCAGAGAGGCGCATCTGGTTGGCCTTCTGCAGGAGCGATGTGGGATGGCTGGGGTTCTGGAGGTGGATCGCACCCATTTTAGTCAAATCCATTACATCGACATCTACCGAACCATCTCACGGACTTGCTTCTCTCCTTGAGTGCTCCTGTAAATGTCATTCAGTCATGTCACAAAAACAAGAATGAGTACAAAATACACTCCGTCAAATGTGCAATGTTCATTCATCTCTGTTACACAGGTCATGTTAATCATCACTCAAACAAGTTAACACAGTGCTTTGAGGAAAAGTCGAAGGGGTGTTGTAGTTGTTGAATCTGTACAAAGGCACAAGACAATCGTCACAACATGTACTTAATGTTATGCAATCGCAGCGATAGTAGTGGAAAGCTGCCAGGTGAAACTGAATCGACGGCATTCGGCACATGCTTGAGAGGAACTTGCTTTTCTGATATTGTTCTTCAGGCAAGAAACATCATTTGTTTTAACTGTACATTTAATTTTGTATTAACACTCTGGAACATTCCTACAGAAGAGAAGAATAAAAACTCACCCCAGGAGTGACATTTTAATCTGTTATGACACGTACAGCTGCACTCTAAAAAATATGATAACACCAATTGTCTAAAAACAGTTATATATTATTTACAGATCAGCTAATACCAACACAGATTTTTATGTTTAACTGTTCAATAACAATTCACATTTTTTTCTGTCACAATGACAACTAATAACGATAGTTTAACTAGTATTATAAGCATTTTGTAAAATCTTGGCGAAGCACAAATGGTTTTGTAAAAAGCATGAAATTATTTATAATTTTTATTTTTGTACCTCTGAATATTAATACAAAATGATTAATCCATATTCACAGTTTTCTACTTTGGACTCAAAAAAATGGTGCCATTTAACTCTAGCCCTGATCAATAACTGATTAAGTAGAACAGTGTGAATATGGGTAAAACAATATCTGTCAAACTGATTATGGGTCTGTCTGTTGTATTTTCATTTATTAATATGTATTATTATTGTTGTTGTATTATTTTGACAGAACAGACCGTCAATAATTAAAGTGAAAAATATATAAACATCTAATAAAAAGTATCAATTCCTGAAAAAAAAACTGCATTCTGCTTTTATGTCAGACCGCGAGATTATATTTTGTTTATTTATTTATTTATTTTGCGCGTGAGTGAAATGCATTTCAGACAAGAGGCATCAGAATTTGTCTTAAAAAGCCTCCGTTGGTAAACACTTCATTTAAGAAAAAAAAGGTACGGATGCACCTTGTCCTTCATGACAAACCTGAAAAGGTTGAACACTCATAACCTTTCAGCCTTCAAATCACACAAATAACCCGAAACCGTGAGTTAGTTTATTGGAACCACATATCTATCTATCTATCGACCTTTCCATATTAAATTTACGACTATATTACGCTTGCTAAATATGACAGAATAAGCAACAGATAAGCAACAGACAGTCATGTTTCCTCCGTGCAACAGTCTTTACTACAAATGCACCTGATTGACAAGTTTTTTTAAGCAACATCCACAGCAGTTAGTTTATAAACGTAACCATTTTCATAACACTTCAAGTCTACGTGTCCCGAAAGCATAAATGAGCATGCAGGATCCGTGAACACTTATAGGCGTGGGCTGTATCTTTAAAGACAAAAAACAAGTTGCATCCTCAACGCAAAATTAACTCATTCTCGCAGCACTTTCACCAACTAATAAGCATTTATCTTGCCAGTTTCAGCATCTGGAAGAACAATTAACGTTTAACCGGTGAAGTTATTTTCACTTACCTGCAACTGGCGCGTAAATTGAACACTTGTTATTAAGGCATCAACATACTGAGGTTCACAGGAGCCGCTTCACGCGCACTACACTCGCCGTGCGGATTCCAATCGTCATCATCACCGTGACGTCAAAGCAATGGCTCGCTGTTTTCACTGAGGCGCCGCGCGCACGAACCCTATGATCGTTAGTGCTTTTAGGATGGAGCTGGTGAGGTAAACAGTACTGTGGTGTTCTATTACTGGAATTAAACCAAAACTCCTAATAGTCATTTACATAAGACTGAAAATTAAAGTATTAAGACCAACTTACAGAGAAAAATACAGCCCGGCATGCAGTCAACTTACACTTTCCTCAGAGTATGTTTAACTTTAAAGAGCATGACTGCATTAAAAGAGCTTAGCTTGTCCATGAATGAAGGGGGGGAAGAATGAATGAGAATAAAACCACACACAAAAGCACCGTGCCAATGAGTCTTACCTCATCTCCCACAGTCGTCTTATCTGGAGACATGCTGCTTCATTTCCTAAACGTACACTAACAGTGAAAGATAACCCTGAGAACATCAGAGAGCCGCTGTATTTTCTTGTCTACTTAATATTGCCACCTATTGCCACTCATCATTACAGTATGTTGTTTTCAGGTTTTGCAGAAAGAGTTACAAATACGGATGACGGATGAAATCGTTTCATTGCATTTTAATGCAGTCGCTACATGGGTCAAGGACATGTTCGAGATAATAAAAAGTTGTTCTCAGTGCAGTGTAATATTTATATTCATGTTTTATTCATACATTTTTGAAAATATTCATGTTAAAAAAGTATTTAATGACAAAATGCCAAGTGGTGTAACCTTAAATGGATAGTTAACCCCAACCCTAAAATTCTGTTGTCATTTACTCACCCTCAAGTTATTCCACACCTGTAAGAGATTTTTTTTTTTTTTCTGTTGAGGACAAAAGATATTCTGAAGAATGTTGGTAACCAAACAGTTGACGGTAGCCATTGACTTCCATCGTGTGGAAAAAACGTATTAGTCAGTGGCTGCCATCAACTGTTACCAAGATTCTTCAAAATATATTTTGTGCTCACCAGGATTTTCCCTTGAACTACTAATTTACATAAATAAATAAAAATAGCCAAATAATACATGTTAGTGTTAAGTATGTTTATATGAAAGCACGTGCAGTCACGTTGTGACCTCGTCAACTAACATTTGAGGCTTATGAAATAGTGCCACCTGCTGGCCAAGTTAAATTATTGATAAGTAAGTACTTTCTCCTTTCTGTCTGGTTTGGAATTTTAATCAGGATACAATGCATACATTATACATGTACTCCAGAATGACACTTAAAAAAATATTAATAAGTAACCCATTTTCCACTACCACGTCTCTTCCAAAGAGATTCCTCAGAACCTTTCTGCCATTTTAATTTCATTTTTGATGACAGCGTTGGCCAATAACAAGTCACCATTGTAGCAACAATAACCATAGAGGCTATTATTTTGGAGAGTATCCTGGCTACCATATTGGTGGAAACAGATAAACATACTTACATTTGTTTGTAATGCTTAAAATGAAAGCGAGTGTTAATCTGAAGGCATTTTTAAAACAACATAATGTTGACCTTTACAAACCTACCAAATAAAAACATGTAGAGGAGTTAATATATTTACTTTTAGGTCAGATTATCTAAGCATGATATTGCACAAACACAACAAACTAAGAGAATCTTTCATGTTTTCATGAGTTTAATTAAAATGCGTAAGAACAACACAATGTACAACATGTTCTTTGCTTATCATTATAAAGCTCACCCATTATACTGCTATTTTATGGGTCAAATCCCCATATACATGAAACGACTTACAGTTTTTGGGCAAACTGGCAGTGAACAACTGAACAACTTGTGTACAATGGGCAAACAAAATTATCTTTCATTCTCTCCGAAACATTATAGAAAGCATTGAAATCATGAAAACACCCAGAACCGACAATCTTCACTATTTCTCCACCAGACTGCCATAAACTGAGGTCGTACAGTTCAGGCCAGTCTTGTTTAACATCAGACATGGGCAAGCAGACAGTCATGCAATGAGTGATGATATAAGAACTCTTCTCAGAGTCACGTGTCCTATCAGTCCAGTTTCATACAGGACTGTTAACATACCTCATGTTATAAAAGGACAATCAGCGGTTGCTGCAAAGCTATGCAAATTTTCTTGAAGAAAAAAAAGACGACAAAGATAACACAATCACAGTGCATAAGCTTACAGGTGACAGTGTGAAACATTTCTCCAGAGGTACAAGGTATAAAAATGAGCAGATATTTTAGTTTAAGTCGATGCTTTAGGAGCATGTCGGAAGAATGATTTAATGTATAAATCCCAAATATTAGAAACACACGATAATTGTAAAAACTGATCCAATAAAGACTTCAGTAGTGAATCAAATGGCTTGTTTGAAATCTTTATCAGACTCTCGGTCATATAACAGTATGTTAAAATATCTTACGATATTTTTTGTCTTTACATAACTGCCATTACAAGTTATCATCCAACAGGCAAAACAGTTAAGTGTAAATAAAATAGGATAAAATACAAAACTAACAACAAATCGAACCTAGCCCTCAAACACTCAAGATAAAAAAAATAGGAGAAATCATGTAAATTTTAACAATGTACTTTGCAAATAAATCGTTCATGTATTACTGAATAAATCATTCTCCTGAATAACTTGATGCCCTGCTATAATAATGATCCTTTTGATGGAGAAAAAAATGTACAAAGAAACACAAGAAGCTCTATAAGAATATCTTTGAATTATATGAATTTGTAACTCTGATACAGAAACTTGCTCAAATCAACAAAAATAAACGGAAAATGCAGACATACATTATAAGTGAAACTTCTGTCTGTAGATACACCGTTTTGTTCAGAAAATTCATCAAGGGCACTGTTAAACAAACACGTTCGTCCATGGTCACCACAATGCTTTTACTCCTCTACTCGTCTTCTCATGCTTTACTTTCAGTGGCGTTTGTTTGCGTGAGGGTGTTGGGTTCTGCTCCAGTGCCCGGCATAACTTTCTTCAGCTCAGTTGTACTCTTCTCATCCAGAATTTTCCTGTGGTTGAGACCACAAAAGGGACAGTTCAGCCAAAAATGAACATTTTGTCATCATTTACTCACACTCATGTCATTCCAAACCTGTCTGACTTTATTTCTTCTGTCCATTTCATAAATTATTCACTTAAGATGGATTGACAAAACCGATCATTCACGTATAGGACCCATTTCTCAAGTTCAGCTTACTCGGTTGCAGCGGTTCACAGCTCAACGTTGCTAAGATTTGATTGATTTCAATGATGAATCACAGGCTCTTGCTTCTATTTGATTTGGATGTATTTAGGTATAATGCGCTTATGTGTGAAATAGATTCTCTCTGCTAACACTGTTAATAATTAGGGTCAGTGTTTTCGACTGATACAAACCTGACTTTTTGAACTACATGACAAAAAAGGGCTCATAAAAGTGATTTGATTTGGGAATCTTGGGAAGAAAAAGTTCTGAAAATGATGGTGGGCGATATACTGCTAGACGTGATTAACCGGTAAACATTTGTCAACCGGCAGAGATTTTGGACTATTATCTCTATTGCGGTTACATACATGCTCACATGACGCTGCTGTGCTACGCTGTCAAAAAAAACCGTATCATTTCCACACATTTTTAAGGATTACGGTTTAAAAACAAGTGATCTTAGGCCATTAAAATGCAATCAGAAGCAAAAGAAAACTCTTTTCTATATGCATGTGCTATCAGAGAGACAGAGATTTTTGCCACATTATAGGCCTTGAACAGTTAAATACACACACTTGTATGTTTACAAGTATCCTTGTAAACACAGTGTTTAAGATCTTAAGTGAACGCAAAAAGCTAAGAAAGAAAACATGTGTAACATTATATTGGATCCAGGCAGCTCTTAAAGTGACAGCAGTCTAATAATCCTGCTGTCTGTCATTCATGTTAATCAAATAACAAAAGAGAACATATCCCATTACCAGGGTGTCTACAGATATGAACAAGTTAAATTTAAGACTTTTTAAGATCTTTTTAATACCACCTTATGTGAAATTTAAGACCAAGCCTGTGATGGAAATACACATTATATTACATATACATATATGTAATATTTAACGCGTTTAAATGTACAAAGAAAACAAAATATCATCGCTGTCAAAAATTATATTTGTTATTACGATATACAGTGAACTTTTCATATCAGCAGACAATATACAAAATATTCCGTACAGCCGGGGGAGTTCTCTTGATAGACACTCACTGAGTCCGTTAGACTGGAGAAATTTTTGTGGTAATGTGACCAAAAATATTTAAGACCTACTGAATCTGAATTTAAGACATTTTAAGACTTTTGAAGGTCTTATTTTAGGAAAACTTTATTCAAGACATTTTAAGACTTTTTAAAATTTTAAAGGGACAAGGGGACTTTTTTGCCCCCTTCCTGTTCTTTTAATTTTTTGCATATTTGTCACACTTGAATGATTCAGATCATCAAAAAAGAAAAATGTAATATTACACAAAGATAACCCGAGTAAATACAAAATGCATTTTTGAAATAATGATTTCTTTTATTAAGGGAAAAAAGCTGTCCAAACCTGCCTGGAAATTTTTGTGGTAATGTGACCAAAAATATTTAAGACCTACTGAATCTGAATTTAAGACATTTTAAGACTTTTGAAGGTCTTATTTTAGGAAAACTTTATTCAAGACATTTTAAGACTTTTTAAAATTTTAAAGGGACAAGGGGACTTTTTTGCCCCCTTCCTGTTCTTTTAATTTTTTGCATATTTGTCACACTTGAATGATTCAGATCATCAAAAAAGAAAAATGTAATATTACACAAAGATAACCCGAGTAAATACAAAATGCATTTTTGAAATAATGATTTCTTTTATTAAGGGAAAAAAGCTGCCCAAACCTGCCTGGCCCTTTGTGAAAAAGTAATTGCCCCCTAAACCTAATAACTGGTTGTGCCACCCTTGGCAGCAACAACTGCAATCAAGCGTTTGCGATAATTGGCAATGAGTCTCTCACATCGCTGTGGATGAATTTTGGCCCACTCTTCTTTGCAGAATTGTTTTAATTCAGCCACATTGGAGGGTTTTCGAGCATGAAAAGACTAAGGTCTGGTTGTCCCACCCTTTGCAGCAACAACTGCAATCAAGCATTTGCGATAACTGGCAATGAGTCTTTCACGTTGCTGTGGAGGAATTTTGGCTCACTCTTCTTTGCAGATTTGTTTTAATTCAGCCACATTGGAGGGTTTTCGAGCATGAATGGACTGTTTAAGGTCATGCCACAGCATCTCAATCAGATTTAAGTCCGGACTTAGACTTGGCCACTCCAAAACCTTAATTTTGCTTTTCTTGAGCCATGCAGAGGTGGACTTGCTGGTGTGTTTGGGATCATTGTAGCGTCT